>NC_022030.1:41341494-41342878 GCF_000317375.1 Microtus ochrogaster
ATACAGATGATAGATTAGATAGATAGATAGATAGATAGATAGATAGATAGATAGATAGATAGATGATAAATAGATGGATGAATAGATAGATAGATGATAAATAGATGGATGAATAGATAGATAGATGATAATTAGATGCATGAATAGATAGATAGATAGATAGATAGATAGATAGATAGATAGATAGATACAGATGATAGAATAGATCATATAAGTAGATGATAAATACATACATAGATGATAGTTGGATTATGGCTAGATACATACATAGGAGGTAGATAAATGGATAAATATAATAGATGATTAATAGAGATGATAGATAGATATATAGATAGATAGATAGATAGATAGATAGATAGATAGATAGATAGACAGACAGACAGACAGACAGACAGACAGACAGACAGACAGACAGATCTTTCTGGGGAGCAGTGTGGAAGAAGCAGAAGCAGGTGTTTGGTAGGCAAGTGAATTGCTTTAGTCTCCACACAAGGCCAGACTCAGCATAAACACTTCATCTACAAATAGTAGCTGATGAATCACACCATTTCTGATTCTAAAATAATCACAGCTGCTTAATAGTTTTTTATAGAAAATGCCACATTGTTTAGGGAAGTGTGGCAGCTTACCACAAATTGGTGACATAGACATGCACCCTTGAATCAAGGCATCATGTTTCATTAAGACTGCAATCGAACAATGATTGTGTGACACCTAGAGAACACTGGGATGTGTCTACACTCAGGACTCCAGAGTGCTGCTTTGGCAGGTGTTATTTGTGTTGTTTGTGTGTAGCAGAAAGCACTGGTGGAACATGACAGCTTCTTTATTTTTTTTTTTTTTGCAAGAGGCTCACCAGCCTGACCATCCAGCCTTTACCTACCACTCCAGTCACTCTGAACTGAACTAGAAAATTGCCATTCCTCCAGAATGCATAGGAAATGGAAAAGAAAATTATTAACATGGAAAGATTTTTTTACCAGTTATAATTGCTTTTTTTTTTCTCTCTCTCAGCACGAGTCCTTCTTACCAATCATTGGTTTGAAAATTAACCCCTTAGCAATGTCCTATAACTGAACCTTATGGTGACCTGAGGAAATAAAAACCCCAAACTGATAATTCACCCTTAGATAATAGATAATACACCTTGGCAGCTTATCAGCATTTCAAAGGTCAAAAGTTGTAGAAATTCCCATCAAAATGCTTCTGGTATCGTAAGCAAGGGGAATGGTGGATGTTAGAGCTTTCTGGGTTTCTGGTGTGTTCACCAATATGGTTTAAACTTATCACAGACTTTTTTTTTGGTTTTTCGAGACAGGGTTTCTCTGTGGTTTTGGAGCCTGTCCTGGAACTAGCTCTGTAGACCAGGCTGGTCTCGAACTCA
>NC_022030.1:41342978-41387606 GCF_000317375.1 Microtus ochrogaster
CAGAGATCCGCCTGCCTCTGCCTCCCGAGTGCTGGGATTAAAGGCGTGCGCCACCACCGCCCGGCTCTCACAGACTTTTGACTGCCATCATTTCTATCATGAAATAATGAATCAGAGAGTTTGCCTTTAATGATTTTTTTCTTGTGTTGATTTGCCTTGTGCTATTTTAGCTTTAGTTTACAAAGTAATCCAAAATTCAGTCAAGGTTCCCATGCAGTAAAGTGTTTCTGTATTCTTTCTCCTGTACTCTCATTTCTTCCTGTTGACTATAAGATCTAACCAACAAATTAATTTATTTGCTACAAAAGCATTATGACAAAAGATACCAACAGTTGGGTTCCAGTAATCTTTGTGGACCTATTGGCCCATTTTGGATTGTTAATTCATTGAACTTGTATTAAAACAGAATACACAGGGATTTTTTAAAATTGAGATTCGTTATACACAGTTTTCAAAGATTGTGTGCACACAAAACCCCTGCGTGGGAACTTGTCCTTCCTGGGATATGTTCAAAATGAGATTGGTGGAGATGGCAATGTGGCTTCAGCAGACATATGTTTGTCCCTAGGTAAGTGAGTTTCGGCATAATCTCTCTGAATCCTAAAATGAGAACTATGGAAGAGCGTATCCGAGATCTCCTCTTGCCAGAGAGAGAGAGGGAGGGAGAGAGAAAGAGAGAGAGAGAGGGAGAGAGAGAGAGAGAGAGAGAGAGAGAGAGAGAGAGAGAGAGAGAGAGAGAGAGAGAGAGAGAGAGAGAGAGAGAGAACATAAAAAGGGGGAAAGAATCAATTCCTTTTGCTAAGTGTATGCAGTTAAAAAAAAATATGACTGCCCTGTAGCTGGATGTAGTTTTTGAAATAGTAACAAATGTGTTTTAGTCTTAGTGAGTGTCATGTTGCCTACCCTACCCACTGAATGAAACAATACTAACCTCCTGGACAGAGTAAATATAGCAGAGTCTTTAACTAAGATAAAAGCATAGAAAACAAGACTTTCAGGTAGTAGTATAAGAAAATGGGTTTGTAAATTCCAATTGGCTAGCATTCAAATGACTCAGTATGGTATTTTTAGAATGAAACTTGAGTCAAGAATAAAAAGGAGTTTAGTCCAACACTACAAAGTGTTTAAAACCTTTGCATGGAGGGACAGCAGTAGGCAGGGAGTCTCTGATAAAAGTTTGAGTGTATTGGACCATGCTATGTGGGCAAATAATAGCTGTTGTATACACTTGCCCTTCCCAGATTTGAAGGCACACCAAACTGTTACAGAAGAAATTTAATGTTTGTTTCTCAAAGTACAGCCAGGGAGCACTGAAGGCCCTTAAGAAAACTGCTCATTCAACGTGGCTTCAGAGTAATGTAGCATGGAAGCCACCACCAGAGTTGGGAAGGTCCCAAACTTCTGAGCCAGAAGATGCTTCTTGGAGTTTTGGAGCTCAATTTCTACACCTAAAGCAACCACAGATTTCTGAATATCCTTAAGAGAAAACAAGAGAGTGCTTAAAAGGTGTATTCACAAAAGATAGCCAGAGTTTGGGCATGAGGTGTGATATAGGTCTAGCCCAGACACACAACCAAGTTCACATGCCTAAAAAACACCACCGGATGCTGACTAAGAAGCTCAAAGTATGAAAGAGGAGTTCTATGGTTCAGTAAAGTCAGAAAGAAAAATACAGATGAAGTCAAAAGGGCAGCACACTCTTCCAAAAGCCAGTGTGGTCTGTGTGCTATCTGGTAGTATGTAGGTTAGATAATCTTCTGTAAAAATTAGCAAAGAAAGGACAAAAAAGAGAACTTAGTATGTGACTAAACAAATTCACAGTAACTAAGTCAAGTAAGACTGGCAAGGGTGACCATTTCCAGCCAATCAGGCAAATAGGGAGATGGGCTAACTTCAGTGATAGAAAAAGACAGCTTCTCTTCTATCTTCACAAGTTAGGACTGTACATTCAAAAACTAATATGAGTCTTCCCTTTTGTATATTCCCTGGTAACATCACCCACTGAAACCTTACTTTCTGATCCTTGTTAGACATGTTCAAGTTAACAAAGCATGTAATCAGGCTATATATCAGAGTCAATAATTGCCATTGTGAAACAGTACTAGAAATGTACAAATTGAACCCACAAGCTGGAGTAATGGTCTAGGGTAGTTGCTTCAAGACTGGGCATTCAGATATACTTCCAAATGAGTGTGCATTGAGCAGAAGAAAGCTGAAATGATTACCCCAGTCCCTCCTCTTCCAAAGGTGCCCTTCATTCCTTTCCCAGCTTAAGTGGATGGGCACCTGGGGGGAGCAGAGTGTCCATCAATCACTGCTAGGCTGGCTGCGTGCCTAAGCAACATGTGCAACCGCGGGCAGCCCCTCCATGGGCAGGCTATTTGCAATCAAAACATTGCTTATTTCACTACAGGATAGCATGATGCTTCTCTTAAGAAGCTGTGTGACAACAGCAGCATGCTAACTCATCAGAACATGTGGCAGGAACATCCAACATGGCTCTACCACTCAAATTACACTTTGACTGATCAAGGAGCCGCTAGAAAAAGACAGCAAAGGACACAAGCTTAATTGAACAGTTCACCATCTGATCAAACTGCTGGGGGGAGCAAGTATTAGAGGTTAGTTACCCTTTCTTCAACTGCTCTCTTTGAAAAGCAAGAGGAATGAATGAATGAATGGATGATAGCTTCCTGAAATAAGACAGCTGCCAGTGTTTGCTAAAAATCATTTGATAGGTCTCCCTTACCAAGCCCCTGTCTATCACAAGATCCCTGAGCTTTCTTCTAGAAACAGATGTACATAGCACATCCAAGAAGTCCCACATTGGAAGTTAGAAAAATAAGTATTTTTAATCGGCATTTATTTTATCAAGAGTTGATATAATAAACCTGCTCTACCATGTCCACTGCAATGAATCTAGACATGCAAAACTTTAATTGATGCATACATATCTTAAGAAACTTAATCTGTAGAGTTGGCTGTTAGGAAAGTGATTGCCCTGTGAGCATGAGGTGTTCCTGGATTTGAATCTCCATACAAAAACTGGTGTGACTGTAATCACAGTACTTGAGAGGCAGAGACAGAAGGATCCCTGAGGATCACCGACTAGCTGGTCTCACTGAATCAGCAGGCTCCAGGATCAGTGAAATACTAAAGAGTAAAGAGGATGCTATATGACTGTGCTGGCTCTATGTCAACTTGACACAAGCTAGAGGCATTGGAGAAGAGAAAAGGCTTCCCTAAGATCTGACTGTAGGGGAGCCATACAGCATTTTCTTAATTAATGGTTGATTTGAGAGTGCGCAGCCCTGAGCAGGTGTCTGAGTTCTGTAAGGAAACAGGCTGAGGAAGCCATAGGTAGTAAGTCAGTAAGAAGCACTCCTCTCCTTCATGGCCTCTATGTCAGCTCCTGCCTCCAGATTCCTACCCTGTTTCAGTTCCTGTCCTAACTTCCTTCCATGGTGAACAGTAATGCGAAGCATAAAGCAAATAAACCGTTTCCTTTCCAAGTTGCTTTGGTCATAGCATTTCATCGCAACAATGGTCGCCCTAACTAAGACACTAAGATACCCGACATCAGTGTCTGGCTTCCACGCGCATATGCTCATACATCTACACACATTTTCACACATATTTTCACACACACACAAACACACACAATAAAAGAGAGAAAGAAATAGCATAGCCGCAGGAGTGCTACTACCTACTTCTTATCCTGGTTGACCAATTTGTAGCGGTTTATTACTTATGAATAAATCAAATCTTACCTGAAGAGCAGAGGCAAAGCTAAAGCCACTAAAATCAGGCAATGGTGACACACACCTTTAACTCCAGGATTTGGGGGACAGAGTCAGATGGATCTCTGTGAGTTCAAGGTCACCTTGGGCTGCACAAGATCAAGGCAGAAACAAATCCAGGTGGTGGTGGCTCACACCTTTAATCCCAGTCCTAGGGAGTCGCACGCCTTTAATCCCAGCACTAGAGGGAACACAAAATGGGAGGAAAGGGAGGCTTAGACTGCTTAGTTTATGGTTTCCCAGTCTTGGAAGAGGTAAGACTTCCCTAGTGGCTTGTTGCTTTACTTTTCTGGTTTTCAGGTTGAACCCCAATTTCTGTCTCTGGGTTTTTATTATCCATGCTTCACACATTTATTAAATGTGTAAATTTAGAAAAATTGCCTAATGGCCTTCAGTGTTCCTGGTCTGCATAATTAGAATAAGAACTTACTTACATCAGGGTCTCAGAGAAGTCTAGATGAATGATATCTGCATAGCACGCATACAATTCTGCCCCACTTATGAGAAATTCCATGGAATGTTAGCGCCTCTTTACTGTTACTGCTCTTAAGCTAGCAGTCTTCCAGAGCCTTTGCTCATGAGATTACAGTTTCTCGACCTCATATCTAACTTTCAGCATGTGGAAAAGCAAATACCTTCTCCACAGCTTATGGTGTTCTCCGTCACACCCCACCTGTGCAACATCATGCGAGGGAGATAGCATCAAGCCTCACCAGACACCACTCTGTCTTTCGGGTTTGCAGCTCTCCAAGGAAGTCCAACAACAGTGACTTTTTTCTCCTCCTAGCAATGCTCTTCCAGACATCTCTCAATTCCATCAGCCACTTGTTCTTCCTCTGTTCTACATGTTGGTTCATTAATAGCAAAGATGATTCTTAGGCTAAAAGACACACAACCAGAAAAGGAGTTTCTTTAAAGTTGAGTCATGGGGCCAGAGGCATGGCTCAGTCAGGAACGCACTTGCATGAGAACCTGAATTTGATCCCCAGAAACAAAATAAAAATGCCCAAAGTAATGGCACACATTTGCAATCCCTGAGTTAGGAAAGCAGAAGCAAGAGAGTCCCTAGAGCTTGCCTGCCATCCAGACTAGCCTAATGAGTTTGCCCAGGTCCCAGGGAGCAACCCTATCTCTAAAGAACTAATGAAGTTCTTGAGGATGCTATCCTCTACTCTCCACATGCATGTGTGCATGTGCAAATATGCATGCTCGTACACACACACACACACACAGAGAGAGAGAGAGAGAGAGAGAGAGAGAGAGAGAGAGAGAGAGAGACGGCCTGTGTCCTATCCAAATCATCATTTCATTCTTTCTATTTGGACTGCAAGTTAACATTTGATCCAAGTCCTAAAACCGCCAAATACAAGGCACCATGAAAATGGATTGTTTTATTAGCATTGGACTCTCTGGAAGACCTAAATGCTATTTATAGTGTTATCATCTAAACAAAAGTTTTAAATAGTTTCGAATTCAGCCTAAAGCAATTTAATTCTATAGAACAATACAATTATGAGCATACAACCACATGATGAATCTAAAGCACTTGACTTTCTTGACCTAGCAACCTTCAATTCTAAAAGGCCAACATAGCTATCAGCTACCATGGCCAAACATCCCTTCCAGTTATCACCTTAGTTTTAAGAGAAAATAGTGAAGGAAGACAGAAAAGTATACATGTACTTCAGAATTAAGGAGAATTATTTCAGAACAAGAAACTAATTAAGAACCAAAAAACACTACATATAAAGCTTTTTACTTAGAATTTTATCCAGATATCTCTTCATAATCATTCTAATCTAACATATTA
This sequence comes from Microtus ochrogaster, assembly GCF_000317375.1. Classification (NCBI taxonomy): domain Eukaryota; kingdom Metazoa; phylum Chordata; class Mammalia; order Rodentia; family Cricetidae; genus Microtus; species Microtus ochrogaster. Next base: position 41,348,589 of record NC_022030.1, read on the forward strand.
AAGTAACACCTTGCCTTCTAAATGACTCCCTAGTCAAAAATAAGTAAACTTTTCACTTGAATTTTGATAGTAACACAGTTCCCATTGCCTCACATCTAAATCTAAAACTGTCTTTTATTGTCCACTAAAAATCTCTCAGCACTCTCGAGTTCTTTGTGACCAGGATGCTGATGATGAAATGTCTGTGCTTCAATCCCACAGCTTCTGTGTGAAGGGTACAATACGGAACTGTTGCGACAATGCAAGGCTTAGCTAAACAAGAATAGTGAAGGCTTGTGGGATTTTCGGTGATCGTAGAACCGTACTGCTTTTGGAAAGAGTTCTGTGAAACATCCAGAAAACCTTCTCCCTACTATCCTACAGATTTAATACTGCTACCTAAACGTGGAGGACACACTTCCCCAATAAATAAGAAGCAAACTGTACCTAGTGTGTCCAGTTCACAAGAACTATGCACTCTATAAAGCACACACAGGGAAACAAAAAAATAGGGCACAGGAATCAACTTGTGCTTAAATTTTAATGTTCCGGAGATTGTTGACTTGCACAAACAAGCTAGAACATTCTTCATAAACAGCTTCAGAAAGTTACCAGCGCAATAACCGATGCACTACATACTTCTACTTCACAGGCAGCCTCTTTTCTATGTTGGGTGTGTAGTTCAGTCGGAAGGCACTTGTTTAGGGTATACAAAGCTCTGGATTCAATGCCCAAACACCACCAAAATAAAACGTTACCAGAAATTCTCCTTTTTATCTTTCCTCTTTGGTTAAGCCAAGTGAAATAAAGCTTGTAGCTATAACCTCGAATTTGAACAAATCGTAGAACGCAAAGCTTTGGGTTAGATTGCCTCATTAAAATGTTCCCAATTGATTACTTTTATTGTTCACGTTTTCAGTAGGCACAGAATGATAAGTACCAAAGAAATAGAAATCCGAAAATAACTAGGAAATCACTTGACAATTGAGAGACCATTACACAATGCTAAATAAAACCACAGGCGCTAACGGCTGGCAGAAGAGTGTTGTTCAAATTTATAAAATGAGCAGAATTATCTGTTTTGCAAAGTTCATAGTTTTTTCCCCCTCCTCTGTCTTTTCCTGCTATGGCTAAACTGGATTCCCCAGGGCTTTCAGCCCCAAAGTCATGATCTTTCAACAAGCAGACAAAGTATTCCTGCTGTCATTGTTTCTTCTGAATCAGAAACCAGAAAATGTAAGTCACATTCCAGGACGTTTCCTGGCCTGACAGTTTTGTTACACTGGTAGCAAGAGGAACATTTGTAGGACAGCATTATCAGTTACATTTTAAAACATATGTACCAGGGGGCTGGAGAGATGGCTCAGCGGTTAAGAGCATTGCCTGCCCTTCCAAAGGTCCTGAGTTCAATTCCCAGCAACCACATGGTGGCTCACAACCATCTGTAATGAGGTCTGGTGCCCTCTTCTGGCCTGCAGGCATACACGCAGATAGAATATTGTATACATAATAAATAAATAAATAAATAAATAAATAAATAAATAAATAAATAAATAAATATTAAAACATACGTACCAGACTTCGACATGGATAGTTTCCTGATGCTAACAAAGGCAGCTATTGTTCAATAATTTAATATACATAATGACTATAAAGAATGTTTGCTAAAAATGTAAACTTCTGCACACATTGTCTTGACCAAATCTGAGTTGCAGCAACTGGAGCTGGGGATCTACTTTTTTCAGTTGGTTTTTTGAGAAGGGATTTCATGGTCTAAACCAGCCTGGTCTTGAACTTGAAATCCTCCCATTGTCATAGATGCTTGGATTACAGGTATGTGACGAAAAGGCTGATCTGGGACTCTAAATGTTTAACAAAATCCCCAGTTGATCCTAAAAGAGGTGATTGTCAGCTACATATTCAATAGAGTGGAGACGGAATTCTGGTTGGACTACCAACAAAGAGAGATGCTGTTTGTGACAACGTTCTTCGCCTGACCCACCGTGAATTGGGCATCTGAATCTTCTGCTAGCCCTGTCTATGTACTGTCTTATAAAATCCAGCTTTTAAAAAGGCCTGGCTAAGTCAATTCAGCCAAAACCCTGCATCCCTGACCTCCCTTATACCAGATCATCTTCTACATTCTTTCACATCCCCCGGTGATATTTCATGACGCTGACTTCTGACCTGCCTTAGAAGTCTCCTCTCAGGTCACTGTAGCTGGAATACCCGCTTACTCCTGATATTTTCTGGACTCAGTATCTCGCACTGCTCCTCACCTATATTCCTACTTGTTCATGATTTTAGAGTTGAGCCCAGTCTTTCTCTTCCACTACAAGACCTCTTTGACATGATCCCTATTGGTATACCAATGGTTAATAACCCAGCCCTATTACTGTGATTTTAACAATTATCACAAGATCACCATTTTGTTAACATTTGTGGGTCTGCTGGATGTTTTTGGAACTGCTTTACCACTATCGCTCATATCTAACTCCTTAGGTTAACTCTGTAATGTTCCTCAGTATGGACTCATCCAGAATAACTGCTTAATGGGTAAGGTTAGACACTGCAAACTCAACAGACAGATATTATCATCTTTCCACCTCCTAATGGAACACCTTTAATAGCAGACCAGAACAAAACAACTTACTTTATTTCAAAAACAATGATGCCTATCTTCCTGTCTTCTGAGTGTAAACTCCACACAACTACTTCTAAAATGAGTCAATTCTGGTTTGAAAAGAGAATGGCAGAATCAGAGTTATGCCATCTGAATTTAAGCTACCATTTATTTTATAACATCAAATAATGTTTATATTGTTTGTTCCTTCCTTTATCAGTCAAGCAAAGTAAGACCTGTAGCTGCGGGGTGGTCAGCAGAGCGCTAAAGCGCCCAGTAGTTTCATTATTCTTACAAATTAAGAACCTGATTTCTACAGAGAGGATGAATAATTTTATTTTATATTTGAGCATAGAAAAATGCACATTTTAATTTCATTAAAGATCATTGAAATTTAGAAAAACAAACAGTTGGAATTTATAACAAATATGATTCCACATCAGAAGTGTCTCATCTACCTGAAGAGTGTAAAAATGCTACACTCTAAAAAAAAACAGATTACATTGAATATTATAACAACCAATTTTATTCATGCATTTGATCATTTTTGTCCAACGTTTAGCAAATCATTTTCACGCCCTGATGCAGGCCACTAAATTGCCTTCAGAAAACACCCTTCCGATCAAAGAAGATAATTAGTATAGTCTAGTATACCTTACTGAGATATTCCAGTATTACTCTTCTGATAAAATGTCTAAAGGTGAAGATAATGAGTAGTTTAAATTCACTGAAGTGTAGATGCCTAAAAGGAAGACTTAGCTGATGACAAGACATGAAAACGTTTTTGACTGAAAGTGTCCGGCATAGTATTACATGTATATCTCAAACTCGCACAGAGCAACGAATGAAAAATAAAATGGAGTGAGAATAAGTGCAGTTAAGATGAAAACAAATGGAATCTATATTTTATCCATTGCCACAGCCTTGCCTATTATTATCAGGATGTCTAACCTAGTTCCTACTTGAAATATGAGTGAAGACAGCCCGTACCTTGCTGCTCGTGAAGTATTGATCAAGCAGTGAACAGTAAGTAAGAATATTCTGTAATGCTGTCAATACCGAGTTTTGTTTTTCTTTTTCTCTAGTAAAACAAAAACAGCTCTCTCCTTGTTTGTTCCTAGGACGCTGACGTAAATGTTTAAGTACCTGTAACACAGTAAGTTCTATAGCCAAGAGAAGCAAATGACACTCTCCAAAGAGCACAAATCTAGCTGGAATAAATAAATAAATAAATAAATGGGGCAGGTGGACTCTCTTGTCATTGAAAGAAGAGGCTTCTAAAACAAGTTTGTTCTGGAAGAGCCTTAATAGCAATGACAAAGGCTTGAACTGATTTCAGAAGATTGGTTTTAGCATTCTACTTCTTTCTTGTTGAGGCTCAACTTGACCTAATGGGACACTGATCATTTTTCCACCTACTAAGTACTGAATCTTAAAAGGATGAAAAGATGATTAAGATAAGGCTCTTACATGTGAAGAAATGAGGTGTCAGAGATACATAAACCACAGATGTGTTACTCTATTGCATTGGCTGTCCTAATACCATCTTTGTATTCCAATCCTTTGAGTCATAATTCCCTTGCTAGGATTTGAAGAGGAAATGCTCCCCATAAGATCAAATATTTGAACAGTTAGTCCCCAGCTAGAGCAGCTGTTTGGAAAGATTCTAAAACCTTTAGGAGGTTGAGACTTGATGGAGGACTTTCATAACTGGGGCCAGGTCCTGACATTTTTTTGAGCCTGGCCACCCTTCCTGTTTTCTCCGTCCACTTCCACATAGATGCAAGGCGACTAGCCAGCCTCCTGCTCCTGCCAGTGTGCTGTTCCTGCCTAAAACCGTGCATTCTCCATCACGATCAAATGCATCTGTGGGAACTCTGAGCAAGGACAAGTCCTTTCCCCTGAAGTTAACTTTTGTCAAGGCATTCTAAACAGTAACCAGAAACTATGATGTCCCTTTTGAAATCTTTGCTTAGACATCCCACCATCATGACAAATTTACATACTTATAAAGCCAAACACAGAATGACCTCTTCACTAAATAAAAACAGTACTTCCTAGTCCAAATTTATTTGGAGTACCTCTTCTTTCCCAATCTCTAATTAATATTACCTTTATCAAACCTTTTATTTCCTGGCTATAAACACTTAGATATTGAATCCTATCAAATTTCATTGAGGATTTCACCCAACAAAAATAGTTTTCTTTCAGCCCCCACTACTGAACACTTCTTTAAGATTTCTTTTATAGTCCGTGGCAAAGAGAAAGACAGAAGTTCTACCTCACCCACAGCCACTGCCAGGAATGCCCCCCTCTACCCCACTCACCTAGTTCACAAGTTCCCCCTAATGTCCCAGCTGCTCCTACTGGTCAGTTTAGCTTGGTCTTTCCTTCTTTGAATGACTTTGGTATATTTTTAAGAAATTACTTTCTTTAACGTATTGATTTCTGTTGCTTATAGTCAAAAGAGCCTTAACTGAAGCAAATAAGATTGAGAGTAAAATATGTTAAATCAGCCTGTAATAAGAGGAGAGACTAGTCCCAGATCTATGATGCCTTGCTAAAAGTTACTTAGTACTCCTAACACAAAGAAATTGTTCACAATAAGTGGTATGTATCATTAAAATGTGCTGGGCTGAAATAAAATTGTGCACATGAAAAAGAGTCATTGTATCACTAAAAATGGAGAGATTCATTTTTCAATTCTGTGATGGAATAAAAATGCTTTCTCTGCTCCCATAGAAATATAAACAAAATATGTCTCAAAGTCGTCATCATCCTGTGTAGCATCTCATGCACTGAGCCACCAATACTGAGGATAAAGTCGCTGTAAAGATACAGTTTTCTAATTTTAAATGATAACATATCTGTATTCCTGGTTACTGCAAATTATTAACTAAGATACTAATCATTCCTGGGAGTGTCAATAAAAGTTAGCCTACCGTGTAAAGAAATATTCTAAATGTCACAAATTCATAAGAAAAACACCAGTCAGTTGGCACTTCTCTGATATAGGCTTCTCATAACTGAGTCTCATCACGCATCCTAGCCCCTCTCCATCAGATTTTAACTGCTGTGTGACCTTCCTCCCCACAAAGGATCCCTGGTTGATTTCCTTATACTTGACCTTTTTTAAACTGTCAAGAATATATCAAATAATGAAGTACAGTTACACAAAGATGAAAACAGTGAGTGACCAGTAATTTATTAATATTTTGTTAGTGTATGAAACAAAGAACAAGTAGAAGCTTCTCCTACAGCACATGCAACTGAGACTTACCCTGGGCAGGGACGTCAGTGTACACTTCCCAGGGGAAATTCTACTAAAGCCAGACTATAGAGGTAGCCCTCAATTACATTCTCCAAATGTTCTTTCTTGCCATTTTAGACTAATGTTTAATAAAACTTCAACACTTCCATGTTGAAAATCTGCCCTAGAAGGAGAGAAGTTAAGCTCAGAGACTTATCTTTAGTCACCACAGACTAGGCAATCTCTAGGGCCCCATGAGACCTAAAGCCCCTATTACTATTTCCCAATCTGCTCAATCTTATCAGAATTCCACAATTAATTGGATGCCCCTGATACATCTTCAGGTAAGAAAAACAAGTTAGGAAGAAGCATATTGTTGTATCTTATTAGTCTAGGTGGTTTTGTTTACATAGAGTCTTCTGCACAAAGAGGGTTATGTAGAGAGGAAACCCCCGAGATGCCAGGGGTAGTTTCTAAAGGGAAGAAACCAGACAGTGAGCAACAGTGAATATCAAGAAGTTGTAAATAACAAGAATGACAAAGCCAAGAATGATCAAGCCAAAACTCGGATGTTCAGACCTGATCTGATGGAAAATCTATAAAAACTGAAAACAGTATTTCAAGCTTTTCCAAGTAGAAATATCACAGATAAAAGACAGTCTTGATTGACTATATACCAAGATTATAATAATTTTCACTATTGATATTTGTTTTCAATTTAATATTATTCAATTTGCAATTGAATAATGTTTAATTTTTATGTGGGTTTAGGCATAACCTTGTCTCCCAGATTTGAAGACTCTTTATCTTTACTTCAACTTCTTCTATCTACATCCCATATGCATCCATTTTTTATAGAAAACCTTTGGTTTTGTAGAATTTCTGACAGATTTCTTGGCGTGGCAGTGGGAGAAGGAGGAAAGGAAAAAAATACTGTGATTTCTGCTGTATGGTAGGTACTGCGCTGATACTTTGAGTTCCTGAGTCTGCTTAGTCCTCTCAGGAACATTAAGATGAGGATTCTGTCACCTCTTTTTAGTAGAAAGGAAACAGCTAGGTCTCTTTCTTGAATTCACAGAGGTAAGGCTTCTGTTTCTCACACAGGATAGCGTGTTGGCAATGCTCCTGTTTCATCTACTGGACTTTGCGTCCACCTACTTTTACACCCATCTCACACAGACCTCCTAATGAACTCATCACCAAGTCAAGCCAGCTATGGTGTGCTATGTGTTAGGGGTCATTCTCTGTTCTCCCCCCCCCCCAGCCTTCCTCTATTTCTTCTTTTCCTTTTTCCTCTTTATCTTTCTCTGCTTCCTCCTTCTTGCTCTTGTTCTTACCTCTTCTCTGACCCTCTTTTTCTCCCATATTATTTATTCCTCCTCCTTCTCCCCCCCCAAGCACCTTTCTGCTTCATTTCTTTCTTTGTCTCTCTATTGTTTCGGATGTACCATAACCAGTTACCTATATACTAAGCAAACTCCCACATACTCCCCAAGATCCAGCTATCCTCTCCTCATATAGTCCATGTCTGGCATAGCATCTCCCAATAGACTCAGAGCTTCTTTTATATCCCTGTGTTGCCTATTGTTACATCTTTCTTGTCCATTCCGTCACTGCTCTGTTACTTAGCCACTAGCTTACTTAGTCTTCCCTTTCTCCTCTCCAGTTATGTGCCGCTGTGGGACAGCAGCTGTATGGAGTTTCCCTTTGTCCTTTCAAAGTCACATGGACAATTTGGGATGGATCAAACACTTATTAAACCCATACTAAATGAAAGAATGAGTTCATTGTTCTCTTGTTTAACATAGCAATCCAGGGCACCTTAGAGTAGATAGCCAAGTGAGAAAGACAGAATGAACCTGAGTTTGCCCTCTGTTCATGAATGATAACAGAGGCTTTCAGATAAGTTAACTGTCTGAGAGAGGCTTTGCATCAGAGTAATCAGCTCAATGGTACAAAGTCTCCGAGGCATAATCCAGACTTCCATACAGTAAGCTTTGCTCATTGCACCTGCCCAAACTCAGCCTTAACTCCCTGATAGCCAGTCTTTCTAGCAATCTCCTTATCCATGACACAGAGCAACAGTGGGCACTTCAGAAGCTAACTACTGGTTCCTCAGCCACAGAAGGAAAGGGAAATCCCCAGTAAAATTTTTAATTGAATTTCTTTCCCTTCCAGTAGATAAAGGCTGGGAATTGAATTTGGGAAATAAATGTGATGGTTTTTTTACTTTGCAAAATATAATGTGTTAGAATAACTAGATTTCAAGCAATGCAAAATTGTACTTAAAATAACTAGGAAGAAACAATGAAGGTTTTGCCCAGGAGGCACAACCAAGGAACAGGACCTTTGGGACAAGTGGGGACAAATGAGACCCTGATGCCCTAGGCAACAGGGGTCAACAGCCTTCATCGAAGAGCCATCTTTGAGTTGAACACAGTCCAATTATATTCAGTCTTTCTAAGCATCAGATTGGCTGAGTGTGGTCATGTGTCTACAAATTGGCAAAGAGAAAGAGAGATTGGAATATGGTCAGAGACCTCCCACCAAGACACCGGTCAAACTGGGTAACAAATTTCCCACGGACATATCAGGATAGCAATTATAAAGCAAAGAAGCATAAACAGATTTGGAGATAGCATATCCATAATTCCTTACTTTTCATCATAACATTTACAACACAAGGTCCAAGGAGGCATAAAATTTTGTGTTGTTTATTGTGCCTTTGTCCTTAGACTATTACATAGCTTATACTAATCATCCACCAGATGTTAGGAGGGGGATTAGTTCAGTGGTAGAACAGTTGCCTAGTCTGTAGGAGGCACTAGGCTCCATCTTTAGCACCATAATGATAAGTAAATAAATACTGCTTAATTTATTACTATGTCTCTAAATTCACTGTAGTTAAGGTAGACATGTGCAAAAATATGTAGTCAGTAAATTTTATGTAGATTCAAAAGTTTACAAAAGAATCGAAGTCTAAAGCAGACTCTGGTTGAACACCTTAACTGAACAGAACACTGAAGGAAAGTTCTAGACATGTGCAAATGTTAAAAAGCCATGAAGAAGATGTGCAGATGTCAAACAGCCAGGCAGAAGGAGGCACAGGCAAGGCTGAGGGGGGAAGTGACCGTGGTAAAAGGTCTACCTTCTGGCAGCTGTTGTAAGCGTTTTTGCACATGCTGTCTCATCAAAATAGTGTGCCAAAATGCCAAGAAATATGTAAAAGCAATGATTCTCAGAGAATATGGACTTCATTTGCTTCATAATCATATATACAGCAGGCCCTTGCCCTGAGGTACCCTCCACTAAATACACATTTGGTTTGTACAATGAGGCCATTAGCTCTGGCAAACAGCAGTGTCAACACTGCTAATCAGAAACAACAATCTCTCATCCCCATCTCAGACCCACCTTCAAACACACCCACAGCAAGGAATAGTGACAAACACATTTTACGTGCCTAGCCGAACATTCTCTTTCACCTGTGTAGACAGTCAGCCTTGCAGCTTGCAGCCAGCTAACCCCTCTCTCCTGGTTTCTGACGGAGATGGAATCCGACTCACCCTGTACTAAAACACTTAATGTAGAAAATGAAATGTTTTTAGACTTCTCTTCATGTATATTTAGATCTAAAAAGTACTCATACCAATTTTACAGTTAGCAAACGAGAAGCTCAAAGAAGTGGGAAAATCTCTCAGTGCCTCACAAAGTGTTAGTCCTGGGCCCGGTGTTTACCCTGGGCCTCCCATTTCCTGCCTCAGTTCTTTTCTCATTCCCCGGTGTTTGCTCATATCCACGCCAGCTTCGCATTTCTACAACAGTCCAGAGACTAAAAATCATGTGCTCTAAGTAGTTTTAACTCAGGATGCTCTTTTTTTCTGTTTGAGAACTCACAACCCAACCAGATGGAATGTTCTTTCTAGTTATACAGTATGATAATAAGGTCTATGTATCCAGGAAGCATCATCTAATGTCTTCCTCTGATCTCTTGAGGGTGTTCTTTGTTTCATTTGGTTTTTAAATTAATACAATTTCAACCACCCAGACATGAATGTGCCTTGGTCACTGAGCCAACAGCACCCTCTGGTTGACAAAAAACAAAAGCAAAGACAGAATAAGTGGTTATGATTTCATAGATTCACTCCTCATTTGGATTCAGAGTCCCTGAAATGGAAATATAATTTTTACTAATTCTTTATCTACTCTATCAGTCAGGGTCAAAAAATAAAATCCACTCTGAGAGTTCTTTTAAATATTAGCATCCTTAGTCATATCAAACATGGTCTACATGATTGATTCTATTAACTAATATGAGTGTACTTCTTATAAATAATTATGTTGAAATAAAGTTCTAGAAAGCATCAAAAATATTAACTAAAATATGAAAAAAATAAATTAAGCACTATCAAAATTTTAAAACGTTCATTCCAAAGACTGTTAAAAAGATGAAAAATAAGACACAGACTTATAAGTGAATACTTGCAAATTATATTATTGATAAAAGAGTTGTATCCAGACCACATCAAGAGCTGTTAAAAGCAGATAGCAAGACAAATAGCCAATTTAAAATAATCAAAAAATAAGGGCTTAGTAGACTTCTCAGCAGGAAAATGCTTGCTGTGTAAACATGAGGGTCTAGTCTCAGATACCCAGCACCCTCATAAAAGCCACTGCAGCAGCACTGGGACAGCAGGTGGGGGTGGGGACCAGCCAGTTCAACTGAGACAGCCTGTAGATTGAGGAAAGACGCCTGACATCAACCTCTGACCTCCAGACACAACAACAGGTACCAATATCACACACACACACACACACACATACACACACACACACACACACACACAAACAGAATAAGATACTTAAAGTCTCCAAAAATAGACAATATGCTTGTATTGCTATCTCACAAAGGAAGATATGCTGAAGATTAACACTTACAAAAAGACCAAAATCTGACATCAGTAATCAGAATTGCACCTTAAAGCCATAACAGGAAGCCATCTAATGCCCATCAGAGACATTATAATCATGAAGATGGGGATGAGGATTCAGTATTTTAAGAGTGGTTACAACACTCCCAGAGTGCCCAGTGTCAGTTCCCTGTACATCATGAAGCTCACAGCCGTTAGAACTCCAACTCTGAGGAAGTGGTGCTAGAGTTGTACACACACACACACATAATTAAAAATGATCAACATTTTTTAAAAAGAACGACTATGATCAAGATGTGACAATAAGAAGCACTGATAAAAATGAAGAAACATTGGAAACATTGTACATTGCTAGTGAGATTGTAACATAGTGTAGCTTTTTAAAATCTGTTGGCTGGTTTCTTAAAGATATAAGCATAAATTTCTCATACAGTCCAACAATTCTACCCCTCACTATTTACTTAAAAAATAAAATTCTCAAACTATACTTTCACAAAGATCTGTATGTGTATATCATAGAAGCATTAATAGGTCTAAGATAGAAGTAAGCCAAATTTTATAATAAAAACATATATAAACAAAATATAGGATATTAATACAGAAGGATATGACTCAGTAATCATAAAAAAGAAAAATGGAGCCGGGCGGTGGTGGCACACGCCTTTAATCCCAGCACTCGGGAGGCAGAGGCAGGCGGATCCCTGTGAGTTCGAGGCCAGCCTGGTCTACAAGAGCTAGTTTCAGGACAGGAACCAAAAGCTACGGAGAAACCCTGTCTCAAAAATCCAAAAAAGAAAAATGGATAAATATTACAATAAAACCCATCCTGATTTAACAAAACCAGATAAAAAAAAAAAAAGGCTACACACTACCTGATTCCAGTTTGACAGAAATGTTTAGAAAGCAGGCTAAAGAGATGGTCCCTGTTAAGAGCACTGGCTACTCTTCCAGAGGACTTGGGTTTTATTTCTACCACCCAACAGGCACGCAGGTAGTGCACGATATACATGCAAAGAAAACATTCATATTAACATTCGTATACTTTTTTCTTAGTTTAGAAAGGCAGTTCCATGTAGATCATAAATTTGTGGCTATCCAGGCTGCAAGTGAGAACAGAGATTGGTTGGAAATGGGCATGTTATCTTTGGGGTTGATGGCGATACTTCATATTCAGATAGTGGTGATGGTTGTGCAAATATGAGAATTTACTGAAAACCACTGAACTGTGCATTTAAAAGGGTAGATGCTACAGTGTGCAAAATACATCCTCAAGCTCATTGAACATGGGGTAACATTTCTCTTTCACTAAGAGTAGGAGGGATTGTGCTTACCTTTTTCCCATGTGAAGCATCACCTAAGAAATTGTTTAAGAGAAACAGAGTCTTTCAAGATTTGGGAAAATAGCAGCTAAGGCTGGCATCACAGACCAGATACAGTAAGGCAATCCTGGGCTCATCTCACCTTAATGTCTTAACTTTCAACATTTGGCTCGGAGAACTGAGACTAAGATACAAACCAATGGGCTCAGCAAGTCTCAGATGATAAAGTTAGGAGCCCAGAGAACAAAGGCAATGCTATGTCCAGAATGTCATAGCAGAGTGGGTCACTCTAAGAGAAGTTGAGAGATCTAAACAGGAGTTTCCTCAAGCGGCGAGAATGTGCATGTAAGGTCTTTACACAAGGTCAGATGATGTGGGATGTCTTTTGTATATGTAGTGGTTTTATTGGTCAATAAATAAAGTTATTTTGCCTATGGCAGGGCAGAATATAGCCAGGCTGGAAGAGATATAGAGAGACAGTAGGCATAGGCAAGGAGACGCCATGTAGCTGTGAAAGAAGACGACTTCAGAAACTTACAGTAGGCCACAGCCTCATGGTGATACACAAATTAATAGAAATGGGTTAATTTAAGACACAAGAGTTAGTTAATAAGAAGCATGAGCTAATAGGCCAAGCAGTGTTGTAATTAATATAGTTTCTGTGTGCTTATTTGGGTCTGGGCAGCCAGGAATAAACAAGAAGTTTCCAGTTACAGAATGGCACCCACCATCTGGGACATGGATCCATATAATACCTAAAAAAGCTGAAGGAAAACAAAAAGAGGGCTTCTAGACCCACTAAAACAGGAGCCAAGCACAGCTTCTTGGTAGCTGTAATTTTTCAGATAGGCTGTTTTCTGGCAGCAAGCAGAGGCATGGCTTCTTTAAGAGCTGGCTTCCTGGTTTGTACTGGAAGAACAAAACGATTTGGCCTCTTTCGGGAGGTTCTGCTATGGAGCACATAAAGGGGTCTGTAAGCAGCATGTTACAAATTGCTTAATGGCAACATATACCTACTGCATCACTGGAGCTAGTTCCCATGATCATGTTTCACAGAAGTGGTGAACATACCTCCGTCATGTTGGACGTTTTACCTTTTAATAAACACAGGTCTATTTCTTAGTTCTGAGCTAGTGTGGGATTCCTTTTTTTAAGCATCCAATCATTCCGCCTTCATATGCAATTTTACTATGTTAAAATTAAAACCTTTCTTTTTAATTAGACAGAAAAGAGGAGATGATGTGGGAAGATGGTCTTTTGTATATGTGTTACTTTTATTGGTTAATGAATAAAGCTGCTTTGTCCTATGACAGGGCAGAATATAGACAGGCTAGAAGAGATATAGAAAGACAGTAGGCATAGTCAAGGAGACACCATGTAGCTGCCGAAGGAGAAGGACATGCCAGAACCTTACCAGTAGGCCACAGCCTCGTGGTGATGATACACCATTTAATAGAAATGGGTTAATTTAAGATGCAAAAGTTAGTTAATAAGAAGCCTGAGCTGATAGGCCAAGCAGTATTGTAATTAATATAGTTTCTGTGTGCTTATTTGGGTCTGGGTGTCCAGAAAACAAAAGTGCAGTCTCTGTTTACAGTCAGAATAACTTGAACAACCAAACAAAGCAAGTCATTGTCCACAAGGCATTGGGCACAGTCACTAGAATCTTATTTCAACCATGAGAAATAATTAATCTTAGCTTAAACATAGTTATGGTTTGACCTAAAAAAAATTACAGAGCAAAACCAAAAGTATTAAGCTTTTATCAAATAAGTTAAGATGTCATTGGACTAAACTCAAGCATATTTCGTGTGACTATGCAAATCTTTGGCACTAAAAAGACCTTGATGTCAAGCATCCAGTCAAAATTCACCAGATATGATGGTTGATTTTCATTGTCCACTGGATTTGGAATCACCTAAGAGACACTCCTTAGGTGTATCTGTAAGGGTGTTTCTAGAGATGTTCAGTGGAGGAGAGAAAGCATGCCCTAAGTGTGAAGGACACAACCCCACATCCTGATGTGTGAATTAGCCTGACAAACAAAACAGTGAATATGAACACCAGCATTCATCTTATCTCTTGCTTCTTGATTAAAGAAGGAATATGGCCAGTCTCCTCACACACTTGTGCCCATGTCTTTCTGCCATTGTGGGATGTATCACTTCTTAAACCATGAGACAAAATTAATTCTTTCTTTAAGATGCTTCTATCAATTTTTTCACAATGGTTTTTTTTTTGTTTGCTATGTTTTAGATTGTTTTTATTACTTTTCTCCCTTCCAAACCCTCCTTGCTCTCCTTTTAACTCATGACCTCTTTTTCACTAATTTTATTGCATGCATGCACGTAATGATTTTTTTATTTTTATGTATGTATATATTCCTAGATATAACCTGCTGAGTCTATATAATGTTACTTGCATGTATGTTTCAGGGCCGAACATTTGACAACGGAAACAAATTGGTATGCTCTTCCCTGGAGAGAACCATCACTCCTGCTCCCAACTTTACTCAGCTGCTTATAGTTCTTTGTATAGGGTTGTGGCATTGAGGGCATTTCTCCATCCTGTTTGGCATGTTCAGTGGTATCATCTTTGTTCGACTCATATTTTGACAGTCATGGTGATGAGGCTTTATATGTATACCTTTTGATGTTACTAAGAGAAACATTCTAATAGCAAACTCCCTGGTCCTCTGGCTCCTACAATCCTTCCTCCCCCTTCTCTCACAATATTTTCGGAGCCTGAGATGAAGGAATATTTTGTAGATGTATCTATTGGGAATGGGTGCCACTCTACAGCCCTGCATTTTGAATGGCTGTAATTTTCTGTAGTGGTCTCTCTGTCTCTTTCAGAAAGAAGTTTCCTTGGGGAAGAGGTGAAGACTACACTTATCTGTGGGTATAAAGATAAATGTTTATAAACTGTTGTGAGGGATTATGCTGGGTTAGTATTGAGTGGTTGTAGATTCTTCTCCAATAAACACGACTTCATTAGTGCTGATTAGTTAGCTAGGTTTCTATCACAGGCATGGTATCCTTTTTGTTGAATGGGTCGTAAGTTCAATTATAGAGCAGCTGGTTACTGCCAAGATACATGTGCTACTACTGTTCCCATAGGATTATCATGCCGTGTCATTGTTTGGTTTTTTTTGTTGTTGTTGTTGTTTTTGTTTTTTGTTTTTTGTTTTTTTTTTTTTGGCTTTTTCGAGACAGGGTTTCTCTGTGGCTTTGGAGACTCTCCTGGAACTAGCTCTGTAGACCAGGCTGGTCTGCCGTGTCATTGTTAATGTGGTTCACAGGTGTCACAGGTTGGTAGGACTGTGTTTGCTTCTTTCCTTGCATGTCACTTTCTGGTACCATGAAAGACAGTCTCAGGGAGGAGGCATTCAAGTCAGTTCTCTCTGAGTGGGCTCAGGGCCCTATTTCTGACATGCATGGAGTCTTCAGCAATAGGGACTACGTTCTGTTTCTTAGGGGTAAGTAATGACAACAGCCATAGGCTGTATGCTCTGGACATCTCCAGGACAGCCCTGGCCAATAACACAAAAGAGGATCTCTCACATCTGGTACTGGGGCTTTTGTTAGAAGGCCTATGACTCTTGGAAGAAGAACCATCATCCCAGATGAGAAAATTTTATTAAAATTATATATGTATATTTATACACTGAATTGTAGGCATTACGTGGTTTGCTTGTTTTAAATAAGTGGATAATAGTCAGATTCCTTGGGCTTTTTCAACTATCCATACTACTTTACCTACCTACCTCCTTCTGTGTTTACCTTCCTCCCTTTTCCCTAAGGAGCCCCTCTTGCAACGCTCTCCCTATCAGGCCAATTACATCCTGCTATTCCCCTTTACACTCCTCCCACTTTCTGTTGTATTAATCTCCTACCCCACCTAAGTTACTCCCACTTCCCTCATCAGATCACTTTACCCTCTTCCCACATTTTCCATATTTATCTCTCTCCCTGCCCTAAGGAGCCCCCCCTTTCCCATTTTCTTGATCATATTTCTTGTACCCTGATATTCCCCTCTCTATTGCTCCCAACACCCACCCCTTGCATCCTGGCAATGGAATCATTGTACGTCCCTGATTTCCACAGTTACTCATGCCTGTAGATTTGGAGTTAGAAACTTCCAGTAAGAGAGACAATGCTAAGTTTGTCTTTCTGGGTCTATCATCTCCCTCAATATGATTGTTACTTGTTCCATTTATTTACATATAAATTTCTTTATTTGGGTTTTTCTCTTCCACTTAATAGTGTTCCACAGTGTCTGTGTACCACATTTTTATTATCCATTCATCAGTTGTAGGACATTCAGGTTTTTTCCATTTCCAAGCTATACTCAACAGTCTTTAAAGATAACTAATATATCAGGCATGCTGAGAAGCAGAAAAGCTAATCAATCAAAGCTGACATGGATAATAGAATTACCAGACAAGAAAATTAAAGATGTTGTAACCATTTTAAGTTCAAGAAATTAAGTAGGAACATAATGTTATATTTAAAAAGGCACTGAATTTTTGAAGATGAAAATTACAATACCTGATGTTCAAGATGCACAGCAAATTGGTTATCACAGAATAAAATACCAATGAACTTGAGGTTGGAGGTTTAACTCAGTGGTAGAACACCTGCCTATCACTGCAGGCCCTCAGTTCCATTACAGAACCACAAAAATATTAAAATCAATTATTTCAACTCATTTTAGGAAGCAATGGGAATTGTTAAAAATGAAACTTAAACATAAGAAGGCTTTTTAAAAAAACTATTAAAATGATGAATCATTAAAAAGTTGAAATGGTCTGATATACAAGTATTTAGAATCCCCAAAGAGAAAGGAGCATGGAAAACAGAAAAACCATGATTAAATGTTTTTTACATGTTCTAAATGTAATAAACACTGTAAAGCAAGTAAAATAAGTTTAATAATGCACAAGCAAGACCCAAGAAAACCCCACCAAGACACATTAATTGCTCACACTGAGTGATGAAAAGAAAAACCATCAAAGCAAAAGAAAAGCATCAGGGAGAAAAAAGCAAACACAAGGCTGCTCGAGGCCGGGGATTTCTCCTGAAACACAGTGTGAACACAGCAACACAGTTAACCTGCTGAAGGAACAAATCTGCAGCCTGTCATCCACAAGGACGAATCCCAAAGAGCGATCACGGAAAGAGATACCAGTAATCATTTCAACAAGCTGCTACTCACAGTCTGTAAGAATGGCTGAGATTCAAGCCTGATATCCCAGACACAGTTGAGATTTTGTAAGCACTGGAAGCCATATTTTGCTATTGGTCATGTAGTCACTTTGGTAGGTATTTTGGGATTGAATAAGAATTATAGTGTTCACTTAACCATACACACTATTCATTCTATTTCTTGAGTTTTACTCAAAAGAAATAAGTCCATAAAGAGACATGAAAAATAAAGATATAAGAAGTCACATTTTAACCACCAGAACTTGGAAACATGTCTAAAAGACCTTGATAATCACATCAGGTAATAATGAAAAGAAATTGTAGTATATCCATACATTAGAAAACACAACCCCGACAAGGAAAAGATGTGAACTATTGACTGCTACACAGCAGTGTGAATGAACCTGAAAATAATTACACAAAAGTAATTCATAGTGTATAACTCAATTTTATAAAATGCTGCAGTCTCAACTAATCCATAGTAACTGGTATGATCAGTTTTATATTGCTATAATGAAATATTTAAGGAAAGATAATTTTATAAAGAAAAAAATTATTTAATGCGTGCAGTATTTTATTACAGAAAACAAAGAGGGGAGTATATACTGAGAGTAGCTAGCACTTATCAAAAGGGTTTAAGACAAATGGTTCTAGAGTAGCATCTCTCCCACTTGAGACAGAAAGCAAACAGCACGATCTCAGTGATCATGTAACTCCAGCCTAATTTACAAAGCAGAAAATCCCTCTCGGTCTCCCGTACAATACCAGTCATTAGTGACAAATCATTTTCAAGACACACAGATCACCATCTATCAAAGAGTCAGAGTGACACCCGTGAGAAACTACCATAGCGGGACTTTAAAAGTCTATTGGCTCTAACAACTCTATATGTGGGGAAATGAATAGACACCAGTCACAGGCTATGTTTTATCCTGGCGCTGATATTTAATTGTGTTATGAGGTTTGACAAAGTACCTTATTAAAATAAAGCTCACCTTTTGGGTGAGTAGCTGTTGAGTAATTCAAAATTCAGCATAACCACAGTGAAAGTCAGCAAATAAATTATTGAAGAACTTCCTCAAAAGCCTTATGTTCCTATTAGTCAGATACAAGAACTAAAAGAAAATAGGAAGGAACATCAATGAGGAATAAAAAGGCTAAAGTGTGTAAATGAAATAGCTGCTATCATTTTTCTTTGCCATTAAATGGTTTCTATGGAAGCTCCTGATTTATGGCCCTTTCAAGGCAGTCACCGCTGAACAAAGCCACATTGATTTCCCAAGATCCAAGGTGGGGCAGGTCAAGGCGACTAACAATCTCAGTTCACACTTCTATTGGTTGATATCTATGAATTAAGCCTGACCCAGACCAAATTTATGAATGGGGCCGATCTCAGCCTACTTGCCTTATTGCCAACAAATGGAAACTTTTATCATACCGTAAGTCAGGCACAGGAGGGTACCCTGGACTTATGACCCACGCCTGTGCAAGGGCTGTGGGTTGGAAGCCTTAAGACTCCCTTTGAAGATTATGCACCAATAAAGTATATTAATCTTGATACAGCTGAACCTTCAACTGCTGGGAACAGAGCTATTACAATGAGACTAAGAAAAGACTAAGAAAAGACCCACAGAGAAGCCCAGCAGGCTTCTTTTCGCTTTTCCCTGGGTGAGTGTGGGATTAAAGCTGGCATTTCAATAAGTAGGAAGAAAAGCCTAACCAAATTTTTAAAAAAATGGAAAAGAAAAAAATGAAACATGGTGGGCAATCAGAGAAGTTAGTCTTAAGTGTGTGGACCGTGTGGGCCACCATCAAGCTCTCTAGAGTAAGTGGCTATGGTGTGTTTGAAGGGACAAGTACCAGGTAGCACAGAGGATGGCTGTAATGTGTGTTACACCAGGAAACTGTATGTCTTCTTCAAGCTCAGTAAGAAGCTAGCACTGGAAGTAAGGCACCTCCTCCCCCCACCCTGCCCCGCTGCCATTTCAGACCTAAGTATGTTTGTTCCAAAGTGATTTCCACTTGCTTAGGGATGGCTTTCCCCACCCATCTCTGTTACATGGAGGGAAGAGAATGACAGAAGAGCCAACCCAAGAGTAAACATGGTGTGTTCTTGGGAACAGCTAGAAGGTAGCTCATCCCCAATGGATGTTATTACCGTTTCTTCCACAAGACAAAAGTGCCTGTGGTGGGGAAAGGAGCTAGCTGGCGGTTCAACCATGGGAAACGCGCCCATGGAGAGAAGGCTCAACCATGAACTCCAGCTGATGCCCAAACTTTCTCAGTTGGTTTCTGCTAGATGTTTATTAGCCCTGACAGCCTCAACAGGGATTCCCTAGTCAATTTCTGCTAGAAGTTTTGAGCACCCAGCTTGATGTTTTGCTATCTGCCCATCCATCTATCCATCCATCCATCCATCCATCCATCCATCCATCCATCCCTCCCTTGCTATTTATTTTTTGCATTGGTTTGCTGTGTACTTAGTAAATCTACTCATTCAAAACTCAAAGTGTGACTGTCAAAGACCATTCTCTAGACCATAGAGAGCAACAGTACATATGAAGACAGAGAGTTATGCACAGCAATTCATCTGGGGAGCTGCACTCAGCAGGTGAGGTGAGTTTACAAAGGACACTGGGTAAAACCCCAGGGCTCTGTAGAGAAAAGCATGGTTTAACTTTACTGGGAAACTCTCTGCTGCTGCTGAGAAGTCACATCAGCTATGCATCTTCCAAAGGTGTATATGACAAGAGGAGGATTTGTAGGAACGTGGTGGGAAAGGCGGCAGAAAACAAGGATTGATGGGAAGTCATAGGAGTTGAACTTAATGATGTTTGGAAGGACAAAAGATCATAGGATTGAAAAGCCTTAGGAAATAGAGATCGTGTGACTTGGGTAGCTGGCTCATTTTCTTTGAAATGTGGTCACCAGAAGAATAAAGAGGGGAAGATGAGGCATTCCACTCTGTTGACATTCAAGGTGAGGTGTCTATGGATGATCTGCTTAGTCAGAAAATAAGAGAATGATGCTTTGGGAATTCTTTTCATTGATGATACGATGCCTTGCACAAACAGAATCCTTTAAGTGAAGTATTACACTCATGTGACTATATCTGACCAAAATAGTTGACACCTGAAAAACGCAGCAGCTGCATACCACTCGTGAGTTAGCGTCCTTCAGTCCTTCCTCCTTAGGGAACTGCCCTCAGCCCACGCCAGCGTGGCTCCATGAACACCCCTTCAAAGTTACTCCTTTGTTCCTTTACCCCATTAGGTCAGAACACAGGGAGACGCCAGCTTATTTATAAGCTTTGATTTTTGATTTTTTTTTTACTGTAGGACTCTCTGATTCCTAGTGAGGGAACAAGTTTATCATAGTGTCCCATTTGCAAAACTGTATTTCCCTGGACATCATTCAGTTGGAGAAATATTGTTGTCTGCTTTCCTCATGCCCAATATGTCATAAATAATATTAAGACCCTCCTAGGCAGAGTGAATGGTTGATTCTTTCTCCTAGTCTTTGGTGGCTGAAGAGCTAGGCTATGGCACATAGGAAAAGCTCTCCCATGCCGTGGCTTAGCTTTGCCCATGCACTGTCCTTTCTACAGCCCCGATAGGTATGAGAAGTAAATCAGAAAAAGTAGACATCAGCCGTGCTTCTAAATTGCTGGCTTCCTAAGCATGTTTGTGATTGAACAGACATTGTACAATGCTAATCACAGTGAGAAAAGATGTTTCCTCTCTTGGTTGTGTCAGCAGCAAGCCCCAGGTGTACAGCACAGTGTACTTAGCTCCTTTAGAATGGTGCAGACCTGGGTTTGGAGCAATGCTCAGTCTTACACTAGAAGAAACACAACTGCATTAATAGCAAGTACAGTTTTCCCTAATGATTCATCAATCAGGAGACTCTTATTTTCCCTAATGATTTGTCAGGAGACTCGGTGCGCAGTTCTTAGAATCAGGGTTACCTCATTGAATTACCTAGACAGAGACCTTAGTTCAGTACTTATTAGCTGTGTGACCTTGAGCAATTTATTTACCCATGTTTAGACTCAGTTTTCCCGTCTGTAGATTGAAAATGACTTAGGATAAACTCGTGACGTTGATGCAAGGACGGAATGCCATGGTACACATCAAGTGTTCAAAACACAGCATGTAGTATGGACTTGGGATACACTGACAATTCAATAAACCTTAACCACTCATACCAAAAAGGCTTTTTGCTTATCCTTTGCTTGTTTTCCATGTGGTTTATGATCTGAGGTTGTTTGGCAGGCTGGTTGTTTTGTTTTGTACTAATGAAGATTGGAAATTGACGCAGCCACATGGAAAGATTGAAGGGTCAAACAAGGGATGTTCACGGGTGGACACACACCAGCTTTGATCAACTGTTCCAGGCAGTGACCCATCACTATATGTCACTAAGGGAGGAGGAAAGCATGGTGGGATAGCCTGACAGCAAGAGTGTGGCATCTCCCTGAACCACAAGCAACTGGGCTGGAACAAAGCCAGGGAAGGAAGGCAATCTCTTTAAAAAAAAAAAAAATCACAACACATCTTCCTGTTTTGACAGTTCAGGAGCAAAGGCAGCTTTGTAGAACAAAGCAGTATATGTCAAGATCTCCAAGAAAAAAGACCAGCGAGGCACAGCCTGTTACTGTGCAAACCCCCTACTTGTGTGTGCACGAAGGCCTTGGCCCTCAACAGAACTGTGCTATGCAGAGACGATTTTGGTTGTTTCCCCCTGATACGGCATAAAATTCTTTCTTCCCTCCTCGATTTGCCCTGTGCTCCCTCTGATGCTAAGAACACACACAGCATCACAGATCAACTCTCCTGATTGATAATGCTTCATTTTTAACCTGAAATGCCCCCCCTCCTAAGAACGTTGAGTTGGAGTCAAATATTCAAATTTTTGAAAATTATAGCAACCACGGAGGTAGCAAAATAAAATTAAACTAGCCAATTCATTATATCACCGATTATAAATGGTAGTTATGCCAGGAATGGAAGCAGGAGAGGGCACCAATAAAGAGTAAGAGAGAACGCACCTGCTAGAAGAGAGAAGAAAAATGGAAACTAATATTTATGCAGTGTTCACTCTCTCCCTTCAGACGCTAGAACGCTTATTTAATGAGTCTCTCTCTATCAACTTGTCAAGCAAAACAGCTGCACCTTCTGAGTTAAAGTGGCATGTCTCCACAAAGCTTCCAAAACCGAGCCTCAAGCTTACTGCACAAAGGGAAACCCAACCTCCTCCCTCCCAAGAATTGCTTGCGCCATCTAGTGGCATCATGAGACATAGCATCCAACTGGTCAAGGGAGTCTCTCTAGCTCTTTCTGTAGTTGTAAAGACTGTAACATTGGCAATCTCAATAGACATGCTAAAGTGGAAGAGGGAAATTTCACCAGTTCTCACCGATAAACGAAGAAATACAAGTAACTAATGAGTGCTTGGATATATCATATCATATACATATGCATATACATATATATTATGTGTACCAATGATAAAGAAAGAGACGATCAATTAGAGTGTGTTGGGGAAGATGAAGGAGGTTGAAGTCAGAGACCGTAGGAGGAGCTAGAGGAGAGACAGGGACAGGGGAGAGTGAAGTAATTCTATTGTGATTAAGATGTCATTTTTAGAAAACTTCCATTATCTACCTCATCACACAATGTCTGCCCAAAAGATCTTAGCTGGGTGTGGGACCAGTGATCACCTCTCTGTACAAAGGAATCAATTTGGGACTTTTTAAAAATAGATCAAAGCTGGATTTTGTAAAACAGCCCCTCTTGGGGTTGTCTAGTCTCGGGCTCAGGGGCCTGGTTGTTTTGTTTTTTTAATGGGGGAGAAAAAGTTCTTTGGATGATTTGTGGCAATCTGAGGTTTGAAAAACACAAAGGAAACTCAAGCCTTCCTTGTTTAAAAGTGTAGAAAGCCTGGCAAAGGACCTAAAACTATTTTACCCCTAAAATACAGGGCTTCTTTTCCTAAAAACCCAAATTCCTAAAACTGCTCAAACCAAATCAGCAACTGCCTGCTGAATTCTTGAAAAGATGTTTTTTTTCTGAAATGAAAATATTTAATGCTCCAAAGGTAAATAGAATATTTTCTATTTTTATTGAATCTCACAGGAGACATTCGTTAAACTTTTAAGCAATTCTATGCTGTTCGATGTTGCCAGCATTGAGAGGTTAATTAATTCTCCTTTACAACTCGCCTAACTCTTTTAAGGATTCGATACAAAAATAGATTTTAAAAAAAGGTAACACTTTTATAGGGTCTTAATTCAGAGTGAAAAATAAGTGACCAAATTGTAAGACGAAATTAGAAAGAATTACCAGAGAGGAAGGTGTCCCTTAATCGGAGCATACACGTATTTTGATGCACTTAAGAGAGATCTCCATTCCCTTTTGGTCAGTTCCTCAGGATGAGGACGGTTTTGTTTTAACAGAAAGTAAATAAGATAAATAAGCTACATGTGATATCAGATGGCGATCAGTGAAGCCGAGGGGAAGGATGGGGACTATTAAAGAGTGGCTACAAAAGACCAAGGAGATATGGACTGAGCCAGGGCTTCCTGGAACCAGGCATGCCAAGTTCACAGAATAGCAAGTCCCCAAGGGAAGAGTGTGCCTGGCAAGTTGGAAGAACAGAAAGAAAGAAAAAAGAAGAAGCCAGTTTGAGAGTAGCTGCAACTAAGGTTAAGTCTTATTTAGATTATATCATTTCTGTATTCAGGGTGCTCCAGTTCGCCCTGTCTTCTTGCAAGAAATCAGGCAAGCCATTGCAATCTTCTACAGCATCCAACAAAAGAGCTCTCCCTTTGTATGGTGTCAATTCATGAACACTGACATTCAGATGTGTCTTGCACAGGGCACCTTGAGCTGTGAGAAGAGAGTTTCATATAAAGGCCTGTGGGGAACAGAAACATGAGATACTGATAGCATGTGGCAGCTCTATCTATAGTAGGAAGGTCTCAGAGATGCTAGAAAAAGAGACAGAGAAAGAAGAACACACAGAGATATGAGTGGAGATTTATCTTAATATCTGGGTTAACAAAATCTGTAATGGGGAAGTGAACATTGCCTTCTACAGTCACAGGACCTAGCAGATGCCATAGACACTCCCAGTGCATTCACCGTGGTTTGAACTTTTCAGTGAGAATCCTGTGTGAGAAATAATTGAGAGTGTCTTGGTTTGGAGACAAGACACTTTGGTGACAACAGGATCTAAACAGTGGGAAAATAGTAAAAATTTGAGGAGTTCACCACAAATTTGTCTTTTTTTTATGGGAAAATAGGAGAAAAGAGGAAGACGAAGGAGGGAATACACTTAGGAAAGGAAACCCCATCGATTACAAACACATACACATGTATTCTTCCACACTCTCCTGCACACACACACACACACACACACACACACACACACACACACTCCCCAGGCAGGTAGTGAATCTGTACTCAATGGCAAAGCAAACGAGAAAGTAAGTCACCTGCTAAACACTTTTCACATATTGGTTTGTTTGTTTTTTTATGTCTGAGTTTGAATTGGCATGACAAAATTAAAGAAGACGCTGTTGACTAGATGAACTATGTGAGACAGAAACATGAAAAAGAGAAAATGTTCCTGGAGGTTAAAAAGATCTGACCCCAACTGGAAGAAGCAGACAAGAAGGCGGTCTCTATGTCTGTGTGCTGGATTTTTGGTAACTTTTCACCATTGCATGATTTGTGTGATTCTGGCTTTAATGGTTTCCTTTAGTCCTTTAGAGAGCACATAACAGAAAGAGGACAATGTTCCACATATACCACATCACTGAAAACAAAGTACCAGGCAAATAAGATACTGGCATCTCCCTGGAAAGATAACCTAAAATAAGAAGTTTCTCAGATCCCTAAAAGTTTTCAATCTGAGAACTCTGAACACCAAAGAAAGGGCATTAGCAGTAAAGTCAAGGTCAAAAATAAAGTGTCACATTCTGATCCCTGCTGACTTCAGTTTGGGTGTGTATAGTCAGTTCATACAGTCGTTTTCAGCTCTAACTGCTCAGCAGAATCACACCTGATGCTTTTAACATCACAGAGCTCTGCCCACCCCCAGGAGGTTCTAAGGCAGTTGGTGGGATTTTAAGTCTTCAGTTTGTTTTACTAGGTAGTCAATGCAAAAAGCCAATACTTGAACTATGAAGCCTCAGCCCTGCCTGCCATGGACATTCCAACAACTAAGTTGGGCCCATAGACCCTACCTACTTCCAAATCTCCCTTTCTTATGCACCTTCAGAGTAAACCTCAGAGGAGTAAGATATAACAAAACAAAGCATATAGCAAAAACTAGAGAGCATAGGAATTTATTTTTATGTCAATTTTAAGACCCCTTCTCTAGGGGCCCATACAAGTACCAAAGTATGTTTGTATCTGTGTGATCATTTTATTCAAGATGTCAATACCATTTTATCAACACAAAAGTTTTAAAATGAACATGTTTCCTAAATAAGAGAGCACAAAATCTATGTTAGTGCATTTTAACAGCATTAGCCTATTACCACTGCTTGAGTATTTTTTCTGTGTATTCTAATCATCACATGATAATAGGGGACCTAGAGCTATTGTTGCTTCTAAAAGCCTAGAAACAAACCATTTGTCTTTGCTCAGTGTTGCCGTGAGCCTGGGTTGGATTAAGTTTAACCCCAGTTTCCAAGGCACTTGTGGTCTAGCCGGTAGTTCGACATCATGACACCATGATAGATGTCTGTGAAAACACCTGTGAGCCAGTTTACACCTTCAGACAGCTTTATTAACCCATCTGTTCGCTCACACGAATGAAATCATTCCCCTATAAACTACAAATGGCTATCACCTTAAACGACAGCACGGCAAATGAGATGTTCAACTTGAAAGGGTATTTGTGCACCCCCTGGGGAAATGCTGCTGCCAGTGTAAGCAGAACCAAGAGCAAGCTGAAAAGAACCACTTTCAGGCTCTGTCAAATGAAACCTACAACTGACTGACAGTAGTAAAAAAAAGGAACAGCCCATCTCTGTGATCGAGATGATTACAACGTGTCTGGAACAGCCAACAGCATCCCTTTGTACATTGTAAATGTGAACAGCATTTCTTTATACATGACCGAGGTAAGAAAAAAAAGTCACAATCCACCATGGCCACTGGATTCCTTTGTTTTCAATAGCATGTCTCCCTTGTTAATGTATTTAAATATCCATACTCAGTACAACCATTCAAAAGCCCTGGCAGTGTAACTAACAGTTAGACCTAAGGGAAGTGCTCATATCATTTAGAACTGCCCAAACACCTGAGTTGGAGGGAAAGTGCTTCAGAAGCACGGTGATTGTCACACATGACAAGTTTATCACTTTACAGTTTGATCAAACCTTACCCAGCCTGGCTTCATATATACCCTCATCTTCTACTAAATGAAACCATCAGGACATCCCACTGAAACTCAGATATAAACAACAGTTTGGCAAAGCAAGTAGTAAAGGATGATTTGGAATTCCAACAAAGCAGTTCTTAACTTTGAGCTCATACAGAGCAGAAGGAGAAACAGACTAAAAGACCCATGAATCTGAATGGGTGAGGAGACCTGCCATCTATTTTTAGTAACATCTAGCCAAAAATAATATTCTTTGAAATATAAATGCAAGAGCTCAACCATAGTAGGGTTATCTGTGTCTACAGCTTCATCATAGAATCTATTACATTTCAGTTTCTCATTGCAGCGATGCACATGTTGGGGGCTATATGTATTGTTTATTTGGCTTTTAAATGATTGATTGAATTCTGCAAACCTAGATTCTGTTATGAGAAGAATGCATGCTATTGCGCTGCAACATTTTAAACTGTTGTGTGACAACATTGCAAGGTGGTGGGATCTTTCCTTTTTATTTTAAATTGCACATTTAAATCACTGTTCTCAGGGGAGATAGAGAGGTTTCACCACACTGCCAATCATATTACGAGAGGTCAAGAAACTTTAAAGCTATTTCTTTTGTAGTTACCAATGGTTAGACTTCTATGTGATTTTGATACATGTGCTACCTATGTGAGTTTTTCCTCAAGGACTTTGAAGATACTTGAATTCATAGGAGCAAGACACACAAGAAACAAAATATCTTCTTCTAGGTTCTTCCATGCCAATTGCCCTCTGTGCTTCATGACAAATTTGAGAGGGTTGGAGGAAGTGTTTGTTTGGGGGGGGGTGTATATTTTGTTTGCTAAGACAGAGATCCTCTATACTTCATTCCAAGTAATACATTAAAAGTTACTTCCTGTAGATGGTCAAACACCAAGAATACAAAATACATTGAATTGTTTGTCTTAAAAAAAGAAAAGAAACTTCCTGGCATATACTGTGTGTAGGGAGGGCTATCCTACTTCTTGCTGCTTCAGTGCCGTGCTCACAGACTAAAGCCACCAATCTCGCCTTTAGGAGATCCTTCTTCCTATATGTTCAGAGAAGAAAACTGCAGGTTTTTAAGCTGCCTAACTATGTCCAAGAGTTCTCCAGTTATTGCTTATAATGTATTTTGAGATTTCCAAATGACGAGTGTTATATAATCATAAAACAGAAACACACAGGAAAAAGACTCTTGTCAAGGTAGTGAAACCTAGATTCTTATACGCTGGTTAGCCTCAGACTAAATACATGGGCATTAACTTTGTTGAAATCGGTTCCAGCACCTCATTCTTATACACTCTATTTATTCCCACTCATGTTGGTTACTACTAATGTCTGGCTAACACTTCACTCGGCTTTGTAGACAGAAGTTTCTGTCCTGCCTGGTCTCAGGCTTATAATTAACTAACTCTTACAACTTAAATTAACCCATAATATTTGTCTATGTTTAGCCATGTGGTGTGGTACCTTTTATCAGTGAGGCATTCTCATCTTGCTTCCTCTGTGACTACCTGTTGACTACATCTCTGCCTTTCCTCTTCTCAGAATTCTCTTATTCTGATTGCCCTGCCTATACTTCCTTCCTGTCTACTGGTCAAGCAGTGTTTTATTAAACAATACAAGTGACAAATCTTTACAGTGTACAAGAGCATTATCTCACAGCAAAGCTTCACTGTTGCCATTCTCAAATTTTCACTGAAGCCTCTATTAAGAGAGACTCCCTTATTGCTTCTCGAATTAATATACTGAAGAAAAGCCCTGTTTGTCCAGCTGGTATATGTTGTAGGAGCTGGCTTGTTCGTTTCCCAGCTGCCCAGACTCCCAAAATAATCACACAAAACTATATTAATTCAACACTGCTTGACCTATTAGCTTATACATATTTTAGCTCACTCTTAGCTCTTAAATTAACCCATTTTTATTATTTTATATTTTATCATGATGTTCGTGGCCTACCAGCAAGGTAACAATGGATGGCTTGTGTCTTTCTTCTCTGGCGGCTCCCTGGCATTTCTAGACTCTTCTTTCTCCCAGCATTTAGATTAGTTTTCCCCTCCTAGCTCTAGTCTACCCTATGACCAATAAAAACATCCCATATAGAGAAGGTCTTCCCACACCAGGTATAATACACCCCAACGTCCCAACAGAAGACTTCTGAGCGAGTGATAACTAAAACACCTCCGGTGTTAACAAGCATCTTAAAAATCTTACAACTTCTTATGGAAAAAAAGTATCAATTAGATGCCTTAACCGGGAAGGTAACACAGTAACTTCCCATGGTCATAGGACACTTAGAATACCTCAGAGGACCAAATGAATCCACAGATAGTCAAGCATGCTTTTATCACCCACGCAACTCAAAATAGCCAACCCTGAAATCATGCCTGCAGGAACTCAACACAAGCAGTAATTAACGCCTTCTGAAGAAACAAAACAAAAACAAAACATTCTCTTACAGTCAATTAAACACATTCAAGTCAATCATTTGAACAATTCCTGCCAGTATGCAATTCAAACTTTCACTTCAAAAGAATCTGCTCACAGGGCTACTAATTGCCTGTAGATATTAAAAAGTCAGGGGTTATGGTGTATGACGGAACTTCTCTGACACCAGAGACTAGTATGAGAAAGATAAAACTAGACACCTGTCTTAGGTTTTTTTTTTTTTTCCTATTGGTAGGATAAAACACTGACCAAAACCACTTAAGGGGAAAAGGATTTATCTTAGATCACAGTTCCATAGTATAGTGCATCATGATAAGGAGTTAAGGTTAGGAGCCTGAAGCAGCAGGTGACCTTAGGTCCACGATTGGAAAGCAGAGTGGTGAGCACTTGATGCTGTTGGCTCAGTTTATGCAATCCAAGATCTAAGCTAGGAAATGGTGCCACCCACAGTGGGCGGGTCTACCTGTCTTAAAGTAATCAAGTTGTTCACCACAGAAAAACCCAGAGGTCTGTCTCCAAAAGATTGTAGATTCTGTTGAGCTGACCATCACCAATCCCAAGCAAGGATTCTATGGGCAGTATTGTTTTCATACATACAGGAGAAAAAAAAAAACATAAACTGAGCTTCTGAAGACTCACATTAATACATGAAAAAGTTCAAAATATACATATTGGAGGGCCTCAAAGTTTAGACACAAGTTTAATAGCATAAAAATGTCCTGCCAGAACTCATACT
Organism: Microtus ochrogaster; assembly: GCF_000317375.1. Classification (NCBI taxonomy): domain Eukaryota; kingdom Metazoa; phylum Chordata; class Mammalia; order Rodentia; family Cricetidae; genus Microtus; species Microtus ochrogaster. Next base: position 41,378,499 of record NC_022030.1, read on the forward strand.
GAAGGAGTCTTCTACTTCTGTCTTTAGTGTGCAATATCACCAGTAACTAAATCAGAAATTTCACTGCATCCTCTCCTCATCACCTTCCAATAATATTCTTCTCTCCATGGATGCAAGGCTACAGTAAAATCGTTTAGGACATAATTGTCAGGTTATTTACTTAAAGTGTATGCATGTATTGAATGCAAAATTATTTATACAAGAAATGCTGGAATTGATAAACTATGGGGGTCACATAGATTTACATAGTTATACCTACCATGGTTGAGTATGAAAGGAAAGAAAACTATATAGATAATTATAATCTAAGATGACATATATTATATATCAAATTTATATAAGCATCTAAATGTTTCCATAAACTTACAGGGCACTCTTACAATAAAGCTCAGGCTATAGATTTCCTGAGTGGTGTCACTGAGCTGAGCAACCATAGATAATACTGCTAATGCTCTGGTTCTTTAAAAGACAAGCCACGCCCACTCCCCTCCTGCTTGCAGCCTCGGCCCTACTCTCTTTCTCTTCCTGTCCTCTCTCTTAGAAAGGCAGCCTCTCTCCCTCTCTCCCTCTTTCTATTTCTCTCTCTCTCCCTCCCCTCCTCCCCTTTTTCTTTTCCCTCCATTACCCATCTAATAAATGTCTGACTTTACTCTGTATGGTGTGTTTATCCGTCTCTCTCTCGCCCACTGGCCACAGTCACATGGAGACCTGCCGTGTGGTCTCATGGGCCATCCCCGCTCAGGACTGGCTGCTTTCGGGACCCTGGCAGCTTGCAGCAAACCCATCTGCATAGTGTGCCTATCTGTCTGTCCCTTGCCTACCTGCCACCCATATGTCTAGCCGCTGGGGATGCCCAGGGGACCAGCCACCTTTGGAGACCTGCTGCGTGGTGCACCTGGGCCCTGCCCAGGAATGGCTGCTCTCGGGACCTACTGCCCCCAGCCTGCCAGGCAGCTCGCAAATCCATTACATTTTGGTGCCATGACTCAGATAGGCTTTCCCACTCCAGTTCCTCTGCGGAGATTGGGATCCTGAACTAGGGGGCTTTTCCTACTCCCACCACCGGCTTCCAGGCTTCGATCAGTGAGTCTCCCCAGTTCTTCTATGGTTGCTTCCCTTAACTAAACTTGTGTTTGGGCTGACCCGGGGTTAGTCAGCCCACTCTTGCACTGCAAACTCTGTGTGGTGACCCAGGGTCCCTCAGATTCTTCCTCTTTTTTTCTATTTCTTCTCTTTTCTTTTTTTTCCTCACTGTAAAAGGCAGCTCAGAGCGGCCTCTGCCTCTCTGGCTGCTGAGTCACCCCAACTAAATTCAGCCAGACCATAGCACCCCACCAGGGGTCAGGGGACACCTGGCCTATGGGCCCTGTGGTGTTCGCACTGATTCACACCCCGCCCACAGTCGAGAGACGTCTCACAATGTGCCCAGTGGTGTTTTGTAGATTTTCACAATTTCAGCTGTGGATAGCAACCATCCATGTCCATGCCCCGGCTTTTTTCAATTCCAGCCATGGCATGGTCCAGTTTTTTCGCAGATCACACCTCTAGGTCTCTCTTATTAAGCTTAAAATCCCTACAGCTCAAAAGTTGTGGCATTTTAATACAACATGCAACCGCTGCCATTTTGATTGGGGTCAGGTGATTCTACTGCCATCTTGGCTGAGAGCCAGGTCAGGTGACCAAGTTTCACTATCTTTATTGAGATATTCCCTGCCCAGTTCTCCAGTGTTAACTCTGTTACATGGGTGACCTTACCACCGAGCCAGGTCAGGTGACCAGGTTCTCCCATCTTTACTGAAGTATATCCTGCCTTGTAACCCAGTTTTCACTAAATTCCTCTTGTTGACTCTGTTGCATGTATGTTTTGTGCAGTGTCATGCCTTTGGTAAGGCCTACCAAGACCATCCATTTTCCCAATTCCTATTCACCCTATGTGTGTATGTTCATACATGTAACTTAAATGCACCTACGCTTAATGTTATAATTGTTTATTACATCTCATTTCAGACTACAAAAACAATAAGTCTCATGTTTTAAACTGGTATGTACTTTTAAGTCTCTTACAAAAATACTTTATATTTAATCCAACCCTCATTTAAAATGTATTAAGCTGTTCCCTACTATTGTTAGTTCTGCCATTAACCTTCTATTATAAGCAGTTTCTTCTTTTTTCTGTCTTTTTACAAGTGTAAATCTTACCTGTTAAGTTGAGAGCCAGTGTGGTCAAGCTCAGACCCAACCTTCCAGGTAGATTATATACTATAGTTATACCTAATAAACAGCCCTCAACTGCTCAGAGATCTGGGGAATGTGATATTTAAATATTTGATTATTTAAAAACTTTTCATAACAAAAAAGAGACAGATTGGGTCCTAGCAGCAGCACTCTACTTCCTCCAAAGAAGACAGAAGAAAAATGGGCACAGAATAACATCCATCCACAGTTTGCTTCAACTGCCAAGCACCGACCACTGGGAAAAACTGTCTTTCTTCTAAATTGAAGATCTCCTGATGTGGACAGAATCACTGGAATCAACAGCCTAGCTGCTCAGGTTAAGGTAGCCCTGTCTTCCTACAGATTTCATAGCCCACAGGATCTTCTGGAGCCTGGCAGGCACAGCACTAAACAGCAAAAGGCAAATGTGACCCTCAGTGAACATGGAGGACCCTGAGGAGTAGCTCCAGGTGCCAACCAAGTAAGTTCTCTGTCATTTTTTAATCAGTTACTCAAGTAAAATTTTATTCTTCTCATAGATCTCTGATGCAGTTTGATAGCTGAGAGGTTTTGTCAGTTTAAAAGGACAGCCTCACCAAACAAATTTCTCTCTCATGATGCTTTGCATGATCTTAAAAATACTTTTCATTGTGCAAAAAATATCTGTCACAGTCATTCTGACATAAATATGTTACTGTTTATTTAATGTATATGTCTAAAACTTCTGTTTTCACAAACCCAAAGAATTCTTGTGAGTTCCAGGGAGCCAAATTGAACAGGTTAAATTAAACAGGTTAAATACACCCCACCTCAATTCCCTGGTCCTAATTTTTTTCCTTAATTTAACTTTGTCTTCTGTTCTGCCAATACCTTAACCAGGTATAAGAGATACCAGACATTTCTATGCCACAAACACTGGACAGGAAGAAAGAGACCAGCTATGCCAGGATGTGGCCAGCACCCACCCTTCTCAGGTTTCCCCCGAAAGATGACACCCACAAATAAGGTGGAAGCAGTCTTGAGAATCCACCACCACAATTCCTTTAACCTGTGGTGCTAATCTCCTGCTTTTTATTATGAAAAAAGAGATGGGAATGTAATGTTTTGGCTCGGTAAGAGACAAGCCACGCCCACTCCCTTCCTGCTTGCAGCCTCTGTCCCACTCTCTCTCTTCCTGTCCCCTCTCTCAGAAAGGCAGTCTCTCTCCCTCTCTCCCTCTTTCTATTTTTCTCCCCCTCTCTCTCTCCTCCTCCCCTTTTTCCTTCCCCTCCATAACCCATCTAATAAATGTCTTACTTTACTCTGTATGGTGTGTTTATCCATCTCTCTCGCCCGCTGGCCACAGTCACATGGAGACCTGCCACATGGTCTCGTGGGCCATTCCCACTTGGAACTGGCTGCTTTTGGGACCCTGGCAGCTTGCAGCAAACCCATCTGCATAGTGTGCCTGTCTGTCCCTTGTCCACCCGCCGCCCACATGGCTAGCTGCTGGGGATGCTCAGGGGACCAGTCACCTTTGGAGAAGTGCTGCATGGTGTGCCCTGGCCCTGCCCGGGAACCACTGCCCTCTGCCTGCCAGGCAGCTCGCAAATCTATTACACACAGTAACAGAAATGAAGCTACATGCAATGTAGTACCATCAGGTGCATGTACCATGAAAGAAAAGGGTTCCCTCCTAGCGTGTGCCTAGCTGTATCTCTGAACCCCTCAACGGATCTAAATCAGTGTACAATGAGAAAAGTATTCATTCTTATCTGTATCTGAGAAAGGCCAAGTGCCACCATGAATCAAACCAAACTTCACCCGGAAAGATATTTGTTGTGTCAGTGGGCAGACATACAAAGCAAAGTCCACTTAGTTGTTGATCGTTCTTGTCATCTTTTGCATCTCTAATTCCTAAGAATTCTGTTAAAATAAAGGTTAGGAGGCTGATCCAGCACCCCATACCATCAATCGGACCCAAGTCCCACTCTGCCCCCAAGCCATCCTATCACCTCCTATTACCCCCTACATCTCCAAACCCATCCTCACAACATCCCACTCCCTGCAACATCAACACTCTCTAGGCACTCCATACTGGGGCAAAACACAGGCCCCTCCCCCACCTACCACAGCCACTCTCTACTAGGCAAGTAGCTACTTGCCACTAGCTACTAGGCAAGTTTCCTTTGGCTGAACCCCATCCCATCAATCAGATCCTGTAAGCTGTAAGTCCCCTTCTGCCCCCCAAACCTTCCTATCTGCCCCCCCCAGCAACGTCAAAGAAGCACTAAAACACAGGCTGAAAATTCAGAGAGAGGACAATGAGGTGAGTGACCACCCACCTGGTGGGACTCTCCACCCTCCATTACTGGGTAAAACCCTGGGCCCCTCTCCCACCTGCCTCAGCTTCTCCAGCCAACCAGTAGGCAATCTTCCTACAGGTAGGCTGCTCCAATACCTCCAAGCCATTGATGGAACCATGAAAGCATCAAGTTCCACTCCACCCCAACATCTTCCTATCTCCCCTGCAAGCTCAGAAGAACTCTGAAACACAAGTTGCAACTAAACATTGAGAACCAAGATAGAGGACCAAGAGAGAAACTCTGAAGCACAGGCTGGGACAGCATAGAGTGGACCAAGAGAGCAGACCTAGAGAGCAGGCTAACAGAGACCTCAGTGGCTCCTTGAGACCCAGACAGTAACAGTACAGAGCAGACCAAGAAAAGCACCCAAAGATACAGACAGCCACTGCAAGGATTGGACCAAGAGACAAAGACACTGTCAGCACCAATTGGAGAAAACGATGGGTAGAAGCCAATGCAAGAATTCATTCAACAACCTAAAAAACAAAATGGTAACACCAGAGCCAGTGGTTGAATAACAGGAAAACTTGATCATTCTAACACAGAAGAAGTAGAATAAAATGATTTTAAATGTAAATTTTATGAGGATGATGGAGACCATTTAAAAGGAAGTAAAGATTTTCTGTGAAGAAATGGAGGAAAAGACAAACAAAATATGGGAAACAATCAATAAATCTCTCAAAGAAACTCAAGAAAACCATGAAAAAACAAACAGGTGAATCAAACAGTTCAAGACATGAAGACTGAAATAGAGGCAATAAAGAAAACAGAAACCAAGGGAACTCTGGATATGGAAAATCTGGGCAAATGAACAGGAACTACAAAGGCAAGCATAACAACAGAATACAAGAAATGGGAGAGAGAATTTCAGGTGTTGAAGATACTTTAGAGGAAATAGATTTATTGGTCAAAGAAAACATTAACTCCAACAATTTCTTAACACAAAACATCCAGGAAATCTGGGACAACATGAAAAGACCAAACCTAAGAATAATAGAGATAGAAGAAAAAGAACTCCAGTTCAAAGGCACAAAAAATATATTCAACAAAATCATGGAAGAAAACTTTCCCAATCTAAAGAGGGATATCCCTATGAAGATAAAAGAAGCTTACAGAATACCAAATACACTGGATCCAAAAAAAAAAAAAAGCCCCTTACTGGTGTAGGAGGTCCTTCTGTCTATGTGTTGCTTTCATTGGTTTAATAAAGAAACTGCCTTGGCCATTTGATAGGGCAGAACTTAGATAGGTGGAGTAGACAGAACTGAATGCTGGGAAGTGTGGCAGAACACTATAGATCTCCTGCCTGGGATGGATGCTGGTTAGAACCTTGCCAGTAAGCAACAGTTATGTAGCAATACATAGATTAATGGAAATGGGTTAAATTAAGATGTAAGAATTAACCAATAAGAAATTAGAGCTAATGGGACAGGGGGTATTTAAATGAATACAGTTTCTGTGTGGTTATTTCGGGGGTTAAGCTAGCCAAGCAACCGGGATGAAAAGCAGGCCCTCTCCTCCTCCTACAACACCTCACCATATAATAATCAAAATTCAAAACATAAAGAAAGACCTATCAAAATTACACCTGACTTCTCAATAAAACCATGAAAGCCAGAAGGTCCTAGAATGATATGATCCAGACACTAAGAGATTACGAATGCAAACCCAGATTGCTATACCCAGCATAGCTTTTAATCACCATTGATGGAGAAAACAAGATATTCCATGACAAAAACAGATTTAAACAATACTTATCCACAAATCCAGAACTACAGAAAGTACTAGAAGGAAAACTCCAATACAAGGAAGCTAACTGCACCCACAAAACCACGATAATGGATAACCTCACACCAACAAAACCTAAAGAAGGGAAACACAAATAACAGAAATTAACAACCATTAGTCATTAATATCTTTTAATATCAATGGACTCAATTGACCTATAAAAAGACACAGACTAAGAGAATGGATATGAAAACAGTATCCAGCTTTCTGCTATATGCAAGAAACACACCTCAACCTCAAAGACAGACATTACATCAGAGTAAAGGATTGGGAAAAAAAAAATTCCAATCAAATGGAACTAAGAAATAAGCAGGTGTAGCTATTCTAATAGCTAACAAAATAGACTTCAAACTAAAATTAATCAGAAGAGATGGAGAAGGACATTTCATATTCATTACAGGAATAATCCATTAAGATGAAATCTCAATCCTAAACATATCTGCTCCAAATACAAGAGCACCCACATACGTAAAGAAACATTACTAAAGCTTAACACACACATCAAACCCCACACACTAATAGAAGGAGATTTTATCACATCACTCTCCACAATGGACAGGTCAATCAGATAGAAACTTAACAGAGAAATAAGAGAACTAACAGATGCCATGACTCAAATGGACTTAACAGACATCTACAGAACATTCCACCCAAACACAAAAGAATATACTTTTTTTTCAGCATCTCTTGCAACCTTCTCTTAAATTAATCACATGCTCAGTAACAAAGAAAACCTCAACAGGTACAAAAAAATAGGAATGACCCCCTATATCTTATCAGATCACCATTATTTAAAGTTAGAATTTAACAACAACACTAATTGCAGAAAGCCTACAAACTCATGGAAATTGTGCAATGCCCAATTGAACCACCCCTGGGTCAAAGAAGAAATAAAGAAAGAAATTAACAACTTTCCAGAATTTAATGAAAATGAAGGCACAAGGTATCATGCATGGGACAATATAAAAGCAATGCTAAGAGAAAAGTTTATGGCACTACTTGCCCACATAAAGAAAGTAGAAATATCTACATTTACCATCACACCTGAAAGTTCTAGAACAAAAAGAATCAGACTCGCCCAGGAGGATTAGATGACAGGAAATAATCAAATTGAGGGCTGAAAGCAATGGAATAGAAACAAAGAAAGCAATACAAAGAATCAATGAAACAAAGAGCTGGTTCTTTGAGAGAAAAAAAAAACCCTTATCCAAACTAATCAAAAAGCAAATAAAAAACATCAAATTAACATAGTAAGAAATGAAAAAAAGGGACATAACAACAGACAAGTGGGAAATCCAGAGAATTATTAGGTCATACTACAAAAACCTGTACTCCACAAAACTGGAAAATGTAAAAGAAACGGACAATTTTCTGGAGAGGTATGACATACCAAAATTAAATCAACAGCAGGTTAACCATTTAAATAAACCTAAAATGTGCAAGGAGATAGAAGCAGTCACTAAAAAGCCTCCCAACCAAAAAAAAAAAAAAAAATATCCCACGGCTGGATGGTTTCAGTACAGAATTCTACCAGAACATCAAAGATAGCTAATACCTATACTCCTCAAAGTGTTCCACATAATAGAAAGAGTAGGAACATTGCCAAACTCTTTCTATGAGGCTACAGTTACCCTAATATCAAAACCACACAAAGACTCAACCAAGAAAGACCAATCTCACCAATGAACACAGATGCAAAAATATGCAATAAAATACTGGCAAACTGAGTCCAAAAACACATCAAAAAAATGATCCACCGCTCTTTGGCGGCATAGCACCTCCCAGCTTCGCCTGCTCGGGTGCTGGGACAGAACCCGAATAGGGAGGGCAAAGGGGAGGGTGGTAGTTCCTTTGTCTCCATAGCCTGCCTGCAGCGAGCAGGGTGGGCCCTTTGTTTGCAAGCTACCCAAGCAGCACCGAGTTTCGATCTGGGCACCCGGGAGAGACATCTTTGGGGTGAGTCAGTGCAGCTGCAGCCGGGAACAGGGAACTCAGATGTTCCTCATCCCTCCTACACTTACTGCTCATCCTGCAGGGGCTATACTGCCCTATACCTCCTCTCTCTTCCTATCCCATCATGCTTACATCCAGAAACCCCCACCCCTGTCTCCCTCCCTCCCCTCTTTGGCGGCATAGCACCTCCCAGCTCAGCCTGCTCGGGCGCTGGGACCGAACCGGAATCGGGAGAGCAAAGGGGAGGGTGGTAGTTCCTTTGTCTCCATAGCCTGCCTGCAGCGAGCTGGGTGGGCCCTTTGTTTGCAAGCTTCCCAAGAAGCACAGAGATCCAATCTGGACACCAGGAGAACCATCACTGGGGAGTGAGATCACTGGGAACGTACATCAGTGGGCAAGAAGACCTGATCCTGTAAAAAGATCCATAGGGGAGCATTCGGAGGAAAAGATGGGCAGGCACCAATGCAAGAATTCACCCAACAATCTGAAAAACAACATGAAACCACCAGAACCCAACGACCTCACAACAGGAGGACATGAACACCTTAATCAAGAAGAAGTAGAAAAAACTGACTATATGAAAATGATAGAGGCCCTTAAACAGCATATAAAAAACGCCCTTACAGAAATGGATGAGAAGTATAGCAGAAAGTTTGAGGAATTGAGTAAATCAGTGAATGATACCCTAGGAAACCAAATAAAAACAATTAAGCAGATAATGGAAACAGTTCATGACTTGAAAACTGAAATGGAGGCAAAGAAGAAAACACAAACAGAGAGCTGGCTGGACATGGAAAATCTAGGTAAA
>NC_022030.1:41392556-41395088 GCF_000317375.1 Microtus ochrogaster
TTTTTCCTTTTCTCAATAAAAAAATAAAAATAAAAATAAATAAAAATAAATAAAAAATGTGATGACATAGGACATTTAAGTTGGCCTAAAAGATCTAGAAAAAAAAATGATCCACCACAATCAAGTTAGCTTCATCCCAGAGATACAGGGATGGCTCAACATACAAAAAGCTATCAATGTAATCCACCATATAAATAAACTGAAAAAAGAAAACTATATGATCATCTCATTAAATACTAAAAAAGCGTTTGACAAAATCCAACATGCGTTCATGATAAAGGTCTTAGAGAGATCAAGGATACAAGTAACATATATAAACATAATAAATGCAATATACAGCAAGCTGATAGCCAACATCAAATTAAATGGAGAGAATCTCAAAGTGATTCCACTAAAATCAGGAACAAGACAAAGCTGTCCACTCTCCATATCTATTCAACATAGTTCGTGAAGTTCTGGCTACAGCAACAAGACAACAAAAGGAGATCAAGATAATTCAGATTAAAAAGAAAGAAGTCAAACTTTTGTTATTTGCAGATGATAGCATACATAAGTAACCTCAGAAAAACGCTACCAGGGAACTCATGCCGCTGATAAATACCTTCAGTAATGTGGCAGGATACAAGATCAACTCAAAAAAAAAAAATCAGTTGCCCAACTATATACAAAATGATAAAGAAGCTGGGAAAGAAATCAGAGAAACATCACCCTTCACAATAGTCACAGATAACATAAAATACCTTGGGGGTAACACTAACCATGAAGTAAAAGACCTATTCAACAAGAACTTTAATTCTTTGAAGAAAGAAATTGAAGAAGATACCAGAAAATGGCAAGATCTCCCATGTTCTTAGATAGGTAGGGTCAACATAACAAAAACGACAATCCTACCAAAAGCAATCTATAAATTCAATGCAATTCCCATCAAAACCCCAACACAATTCTTCAAAGACCTTTAAAGAACAATATTCGACTTCAAATGGAAAATCAAAAACCCAGGATACCCAAAACAATGCTGTACAATAAAGGAACTTCTTGATGCATCACAATCCCTGAGATCAAGCTCTACTATGAGGTACAGTAATGAAAACAACTTGGTACTGACATAGAAACAGATAGGATGACCAATGGAATCAAATTGAAGACCCAGATATTAATCTACATACCTAACTTTGACAAAGAAAATAAAATTATACAATGGAAAAAAGAAAACATCTCCAACAAATGATCCTGGAATAACTGGATGTCAACATATGGAAGAATGCAAATTGTTTCATATCTATCCCCATGCACAAAACTTAATTCCAAATGGATTAAAGACCTCTATATAAATCTCACCACACTGAATCTGATAGAAGAGAAAGCGGGAAGGTGGGAAGTAGCTTTCAATGCATGGGCACAGGAGACTACTTCCTAAATATCAACTCCAGTTGCACAGATACTGAGAGCAAAAATTAATAAATGGGACCTTGTGAATTTGAGGAGTGTCTGTAAAGCAAAGGACATAGTCAATAAGACAAAAAGCAGCTTACTGAATGGCAAAAGATCTTCACCAACCCCACATCAGACAAAGGACTGATCTCCAAGATATATAAAGAACTCAATAAATTAGACATAAAAATTCCAAATAATCCAAATAAAAATGGGGTACAGAACTAAACAGACAATTCTCAACAGAAGGATTTCAAATGAAATATATAGGTAAATAGAAAGTCATCTATAATAGTCAAGCTTTTAGTCATGTTAATTAGATTTTTTAGATGTATAAAGATATATTTCAGTTAGATAGGCATTCTTCATATCTTTCAGAGACCTTCAAAATATGGCATTTAAAATGTTTTAAAAACTTAGGACTTTTCATGAAAATGAGACACATCTACTCCCAGCAGCTCCAATCTACTTCAAGAGGATGGTGGGTATCAAAGAGGCTCCTTATGGAGTTGGTTAGCCATTTGGGCAAGAAACTGCTATTGCCTGGACTGATGCATAAATTGTACATGAAGAACCCACAGAAAGATGACTGCTGAACTTGTCTAAAAGTGAGATTGTCCTTCAGGGTTCCTGCTACATGAAAGAGTCTGCCAAACATTCTGCAGGACACAGAAGAAAGTGATGGATAAACTGCCAATATAGGTGAAACTGTCTTTAAAATTTCTTGTTTCATGGAAAAGTCTGTCAGATACTATGGGCCAGGAGGCTGAAGATGGATGCCCCAACAATACAAAAGAACTTTGGGTGACTATCCAGGCAGCAAGATGTATCTGTCAATTCTAGAGTTTTGGAAGTTGTTTACAATGCACTTCCTGTTTACTTAGGTAATATATCCTTCTGGAGTCATTGATGGAGTTGAAGAATTTATAGTTATAGTTCTCCTTAGTTATGATAAAAATAAAGTAGATACCCCTTTCTCCACACCCTCTCCAGCATAGGCTATCATTGGTGTTTTTCATTTTAGCCATTCTGACAGGTGTGAGATGGTATCTTAAAGTTGTCTTGATTTGCATTTCCCTGATCGCTAAGGAAGTTGAGCAT
>NC_022030.1:41396494-41397859 GCF_000317375.1 Microtus ochrogaster
TATGTTAAAGTTAAAGCCTTCCTTTTTATTTAAACAGAAAGGGGGAAATGGTATGGGAGGTCCATCTGTCTGTGTGTTGCTTTTATTGGTTAATGAATAAAGAACTGCTTTGAGCCTGTGGCAGGGAAGAACATAACTAGGTGGGGAAAACTGGACTGAATGCTGGGAGAAGAAGGCAGAGTCAGAGAGAAGCCATGGAGTCATCGTAGACAGACGCTGAAAACTTTACCTAGTAAGCCACGGCCATATGGCAATATACAGATTAATATAAATGGGTTAAATTAAAATAAGAGTTAGCCAATAAGAAGCTAAAGCTAATGGGCCAAGCAGTGATTTTTCATTTAAAAAAAGAATTTCAAATAACAGAAAAATAGTTAAGGAAATGTTCAAAATCCTTAGCCATCAGAGAAATGCAAATCAAAATGACTTTGAGATTTGATCTTTTACCAGTCAGAATGGCTAAGATCAAAACACCAATGATAGCTTATGCTGGAGAGAATGTGGAGTAAGGGGAACTTTCCTCCATTGCTGGTGGGAATGCAACTTATATAACCACTCTAGAAAACAGTATGGTGGTTTCTCAAAATAAAAAAAAATGGGTATCAACCTACCTCAAGGTCAAGAAATGGCACTTTTGGGCATATACCCAAAGGATGCTCAATCATACTACAAGGACATTTGATTAACTATGTTCATAGCAGCATTATTTGTAATAGCCAGAAACTTGGAAACAACCTAGATGCCCCTCAACCAAAAAATGGATAAAGAAAATGTACATTTACACAATGGATTACTACTCAGCAGTAAAAAAACAATGACATCTTGAAATTTGTATGTAAATGGATGGAACTAGAAAACACTATCCTGAGTGAGGTAACCCAGACTCAGAAAGATAAACATAATATGTACTCACTCATAAGTGAATACTAGTTGTAAAGCAAAGGATAACAAGTCTATAGTTCATGACTGTAGAAAGCTAAGTAACAAGCCAGGCGGTGGTGGCGTACGCCTTTAATCCCAGCACTCTGGAGGCAGAGGCAGGTAGATCTCTGTGAGTTCAAGGCCAGCCTGGTCTACAAGAGCTAGTTCCAGGACAGGAACCAAAAGCTACGGAGAAATCCTGTCTTGAAAATCAAAAAAAAGAAAAAAGACTTTAGCCATTCTGACAGTTGTAAGATGGTATCTCAAAGTTGTTTTGATTTGCATTTCCCTGATTGCTAAGGAGTTTGAGCATGACCTTAAGTGTCTTTTGGCCATTTGAACTTCTTCTGTTGAGAATTCTCTCTTCAGTTCAGTGCCCCATTTCTTAATTGGGTTAATTAGCATTTTAAAGTCTAGTTTCTTGAGTTCTCTATATATTTTGGA
>NC_022030.1:41399264-41400198 GCF_000317375.1 Microtus ochrogaster
TGGGGGAGGGGGAGAAGGGTGGGAGGAGGGGGAGGGAAATGGGAGGCTGGGAGGAGGTGGATACTTTTTTTTTCCTTTTCTCAATAAAAAAAAAAGAAAAAAGAAAAGCTAAGTAACAAGGTGAACCCTAAGAAAAACATATATAGATCCTTCTGGAAGGGAAAATAGACAACATCATCTGACAAAATTGGGGGCACAGGTGTGGGGGGAGAAGGGAAGACAAAGGGGAAAGAGGAGGGAGAAGGGGAGAAAGGAAGAGAACTTGAGAGAACAGGATAGTAGAGATGGAGGAAGGACAGAGATGAGAGCAAGAAAAAAGATATTTTGATTGAGGAAGCCATTATGGGACTAGCAAGAACACTGACACTAGAGAAATTCCCAGGTATCCACAAGAATTACTCCAGCTAAGAGCCTAAGCAATAGAGGAGAGGGTGCCATAACTGACCTTGCTCTGTAGTCAATTTTGTGACTATCTTAAATGTCACCATAGAAACTTTATCCAGCAACTGATGGAATTGGAGGCAGAGACCCTCAGCAGAACACTGGACTGTGCTGCCAAAGTCCAGTTGAAGAGTGGCGGGAATGAGAATATTAACAAAGAGGTCAAAACTATGATGGGGACACACACTGAAACAGCTTACCTGAGCTAATGGGAGCTCACCAACTCTAGCTGGACAGGGAAGGAACCAGCATAGGATCAAACAGACCCTCTGAATGAGGGTCATAATTGTATGGCTGGGGCAGACTGTGAGGCCACTGGCAGTGGCACCACGATTCATCCATAGTGCTTGTACTGAATTTTTTTGGAACCTATTCTCTTTGGGTAGATGAATTGCTCAGCTTAGATATGGTAGGGAAGGCCTTAGACCTTCCCCAAAGCAATGTGCCTTACCCTCTCTGAGGAGTAAATGGGGGGGGGGGGGGGGGGGGGGGG
>NC_022030.1:41400298-41408573 GCF_000317375.1 Microtus ochrogaster
GGGGGGGTGAGGTGTGGGGAAGTTTGAAGGCATGGGAGGAGGAGAGGGAGTGGAATTGGTATGTAAAATGAGAAAAGATTGTTTGCTTTATTTTTTAAAAAAATAAAAGAAAAATAAAAATTAGAAGGACATTTGGGAAAGTGTGACTCTATAGTCCACTAAGACTTCCTAAACTTGATAGAAAGATTTTTCAATAATCCCAATTGATAAAACTTCTTCATGATTTTTTCTTATTGCCTAGAAAAAATGCTCACTGTTTTATTTCTCTAGATTTGATATTCAATTATAAATGACAAATTACAAGAATAAGGGTCATAAAAAGAGGAAGGTAGACATAGTTACAAACCTAAGTTTTTAACCCACCTTTCCCAAGAGATCTTCCTATTATTGTCTATAAGATGGGTGGCAGCTCTTGGTTTATTTCTACTCCCAATGTCTCCCTAATCTCCAAAGGCAATGGTTCTTGCATACACAAAGCAATCACTATCACAGCAGGCACAGCAGAAGCAAATAGAAGAGGCAGACAGCATGTTAATAAGGAGTCTATTGACAAACTGCAGTTTCCTAACCTGGGAGAAGAAATGTGGCCACAAACACGCTAAACCTACACTCAGAGTTAGATCTCTTACATTGTGGGTCTAATGACAATCGGGACCCCATGCATGTTATTCTTGCTCACTTTTGAAATATAATAGATACCATAGCAGGGCAGTGGTGGCCCACACATTTAATCTCAGCACTCAGGAGGCAGAGGCAGATGGATCTCTGTTAATCTGAGTCCATCCTGGTCTACAGAGTGAGTTCCAGGACTGCCTGACACCCTGTCTTGAAAATCACATACACATACACAAAAAGATGCTCTAGCTAGGCTATGGCACTAGAGATAATTTGCACTGACGATCGGCTCGTCTCCCCTCTGCGATAAAGGTTCATTCTTATCTTCAGCCCAAAAGTGAAATCATTCCCAGAATGTGAAAAGTATGAGTCATTCCCATTTTCTTTTCCTTTAACCTTAGAAGATAGCCAAACTGTGTAGCTAAAAAGAATAATGCAAGCAAGCCAAAGACAAAGGTTATGGGGCAAACCGGATATTTAATAAAGAAAGGAAAAGGTCATTTCAATGCAGATTCAATTAGTTTCGCAGCCAAAGGCTTCCCATAGGTGCCCAGCACAGACCTGTGAGTTGTACTGAGTGAGCAGAAGATGCCCTTTTTCTGAAGAACTGGGACATGTCCCCATGGTCCACAACACAGGCAGGAAAACTGATTTAGTGGCCTAATTCCATTCTCAAAATTTGAAACTCAAGTATTGCCTTGGTGCCTTCTGGGTATTTTTCTGACATTTCACTGAGGCTGACTTGTTCTCCATTTCCCCTTCTACAAATTGATATGAATGGCTGAAGCACAAACATCTGCAAAGGTAAATTTACTATCCAAACACTTGAACAAGTAAAGCCAAACTGCTGGGGGAAGGAATTTGTAAGAGGCAGAAATCAGCTGTGGTTATAAACTAAAAGGAGACTAGGTAGTGATGCAACAAACAGCACTCAGAGAGAATAGAGGACATTTTAATAATCAAGTGATGTCAACAGACAACGAAGCCACGCAGCTATTTCATCACCACCTGCCCTCCTTCCCTAATAGACACTGATTTCCTATCTTAATAAAATCGCTTTCATGTACCAGTTCAGAGAACCCTATTGTACTCCACCCCAAAACAGCTGCCAGAGCCACAGATATTTGAAATGAGATGCAGATGGTTCAGATTGAGTCTGCTCTGTGACAGGGCACATCACTCATCTGGACTATCTAGATATAAGACAGGAAAGCTGGTCTTCCTACTTGCCCTAGTTAGCTTCAGCTAATAACTTACCTGTGGGAGTCTCAACTGAAGGAGTGCCCAGATCAGAATGGACTGTGTCCATGTCTGTAAAAGAATCTCTTGAGTGATGATTGACGTGAGAGGATCCCATCCACTGTAGGCAGTACCATGCCTACGCAGGAGTGTTTGGACTACGTAAGAACGCTGGCTGAGTGACCAGAGAATGAGCTATCCTGCAGTCTTCCTCCATGATTTTTGTTTCAGGTTGCTGCCTTGAGTTCTTTCTCTGCCTTTCCTCAATAGCAAAGTGTGATCAGCAAATGTAAGCCAAAATAAACCCTTCCAAGTTGTTTTTGGCCAGTGTTGTAAGCAATGGTGCAAAAATATGCCATCAAAAGATCCACTTGGTTATTTGGGAGAAAAGAGAGAACAGCCATAAGCATCCGGTGGTGTCCAGAGCAGAGAGAAAAGGATGCAGACTGGACGTGGTTGTGGTTAAGGAAGCACGAATAGCAAGCACACGAATAGTGAGAATAGTAGGGACAAGGGGAGAAACCTTGTCATTGTGTAGAGAATGAAGGGAGTCTAGGAGGAGAGAAGCCTGTCAATTGCAACAGCCTAAAAGCAAGCCTCATGGAGGAGGAAGTGAGAAGGGCCAGGATGCTGGCTGGACTTTGAGATGTAAAGCAAGCGTTGAGAAAGTGTGAATAGGAGGTGAAGGAGCCTGGAGGCCAGCATGGGCTTTGATATGTTGATATGATGACATATATATCACTATAGAGTCATTCATACCTGCTACCAGAGGCAAGAGAAATGACTACTTTAGGTGGATGGGAAATTTTTCATAAGTCCCTGAGAAAAGCTGGCTTTTCTCTAACTACCAGAAATCCTTCCATAGTCCAGCTTGAGCTAAACCTAGACTTAATTTTGGACCAGGCCAATAGGCCTTCCCTTTTGAGGGAGGGGGCAAATAATGGTGTACCCTTTGGATCCGAAGTGTTGTATCACAGCAATAGCAAAGGAAACTAGAACACTGTTGAACAGCTCAATGGCAGACAACAGGAGAGTATGTCTATACAGGCTAGCAAGAAGCAGGTTCTGGGGAGCCCCATTGCTAAAGTTTTAACAGAGGAAAATTGTAGTGTGTGGCTCAGTAGAGAAAGCTACACAGTGGTCTGTAGCTGCACAGTGGCCTATAACAGGCTTGTTGTTGTTATTGGGCTGCCAGTCCCCAAATCATTACACCGAGACTTATTGTGAATTATGAAAGCTTGACCTTAGCTCAGGCTTGTTCCTAACTAGTTCTTATAACTTAAATTAACCCCAACACAAAAGGGGAAGAAGACAACAAAAGGCTTCTTTAACATGATACAAAAGACAACTCTGAAGAGTTAATTGCTTCAATACTTTGAGCCTTCAAGCCACTAATCCATTCTTTAGCATTCTGCTGTTTAGGCAGTGAAGTCACCCTAAACAAAATATCCTGAAGCTGCGCAGCCATTCCCTAGGTCAGACCTCCTGTTACAGAAGAAGGAGCAGACATAGGCTTGCTTATCCTGATCATCTGTCAGGATGAAGTGGATCTACCTGTATGGGCCACCGTAATGTCAAAAGAACCAATTAACCACATTGTAGGTCAGGATGTGTAGCCCTGGTTATTGTTTAGTTGGGAACATAGCCCCAGCCCCTGGCCTGGGAGTTGCATTGCTCTGAACTCCACACCCTAGTGGTCAGGACCACTCCCCCAAGGTATGTAAGTGGCCTCCTAGAGGAGAAACACATGGTTTTCAGGTCTGCCTGGGATCCCTGCTCTCCTGTCTTTCCACCATGCACTCACCCATCAGAGAACGCCATTCTTAATAAAACAATGAGCAATTTAATTTGGTTTGATTTGACCTAATTGGATTTCTTGCGCTGGCAGAGGTGCTCTATTCTTATCAGTTATCAACAACTTTGAACAATCTCACTCTGACATTCAGACAAGGTAGAAATAGGCTCACATTTTTTGGCCTCTACATTCCCTAAAAGCCCATGTGTTAAAATCTTGATGCTGAGAGCAGTGTCTTCTGGGAGGCCTTAGGTCATTAGAAATGTGTTCTAGAAGAGGTTCAAGGTATTCCAGGATCTCACTTTTCCTGTCTATGACTTCGAATTCATGGCATCATGACATAAGCAATTGGCTCTGCTACATGTTCCCACCACAAAAATTAAATAAGTTGAAGAGACAGTGTTTAAACTGAGATCTAAATCCACCCTTATTTCTGGAGCACCAGATCTAAGCTCTCAACCATGATTCTTTACCAAAAGAAGAAGAAAAATAAGTCTGAAATGCAGAGAAGTGTGGCTTGGAACCCTTCCATCAGGTAGGAAAGACCGGAAGCCACATGCGTAGGTGAGTTCACCAAGGAGAGAACTGAGTGCAGAGTGAACGGAACTGAGAACGGGCAGAGGACAATCGTGCTGTGACCAAAGTAGGCTGAAGAAAAAGAGACCGTGCACAAAATCAAAACCTCAGTGCCAGGAACAAGTCATCCCTTGTGAGTCATCGATCAAGGAGACCGCAGAGTCCCTCAAATCAGCATTCCCCATTCTTCTTCGTTGCCTGCCACAACTAGATGGAAAATCCTACTACTGAAAACACCACACACATTGGTTATAGAACAGAGAGAGCGACAACATGGACCAGGAAACTCTCACTGCTGGCTTGATTTCTAGTGCTGAAAGACACTACACAGACTGCTGGGAGAAAAAAACAAAAATGGTCTTACCCAGGGCTGAACCAAGTATGCTACGCCACTGACCTGCAAGACTGCCCACTGGTGCAATAATGGCATGATGGTTGTGTGGGTAACCAATGGCCTTCTGACTGGATCTGAGGCCTGCTCCCTTGGCTAGTCATAGGCCCTGTGGAGAACCTACCTTTGTTATGCTAAGTAGCCATGTGGTCACACTCCCTTATAATCTGTATGCTATTACACATAAATCTGTGCAGCTATTTTATGTCAGAGAAGCTCCTTTTTGCAGTGGGCAGTAGTAATAGTAAACTCGTAACTGGTCAGAGTGCTGAGAATACATGACTCTGCGTGCTCGAACATGGATAGGGCATCAATATCAGCATCACATGCCTGCAGGCTCAGCCAGCATCCAGGAAGAGGTAGCAAGAATGCTATGAAATATCGTCTTCTGAAACAGACATGGCTACTGTACATATAAACTCAAAGCAGTTGTAAATATCTGATGTGGGAGTGATATCTTTCTATCTGTTGTTTCATTGGTTAAGTAATAAAGAAACTGCTTGGCCTCTGATAGGACAGAAAATTAGGTAGGCGGAGTAGACAGAACAGAATGCTGGGAGAAAGAAGCCGAGTCAGTGAATCGCCATGATTCTCCTGCAGGACACAGATGCAAGTTAAGATCTTCCCTGGTAAGGCACCTCATGGTGTTATAGGGATATTAGAAATGGGTTAGATCAATATGTAAGAGCTAGCCAATAAGAGGCTGGAACTAATGGGCCAGGCAGTGTTTAAAAGAATACAGTTTCCGTGTAATTATTTCGGGTATAAAGCTAGCCGTGAGGGCGGCCAGGTGGCGGGACACAGCCCACCGCTCCCACAACAAATATCTATACAAGATCAAACCAGGTAGAATTCCAGAAAAGGTAAGGAGGAAGTCTTAAGGCCTCACTCCTATCAGAGGAGTTGTCGACAGTTGATGATTGTTTGGGGAAAGGAAGTCATTTTTCTTCGGGAGTGTAGCCTTGGGTAAATTGTCTATGCCCTGTGGATGGCTACACCCCAAGCACAAATGAGCTGTACTAAATATACTCGGGCAGGCAGTTATTTTAAAATAACCAAAGAGCCACACAATTATGAGGGAAATATTTTTGGGAAAGCCCAGGAGTAACAGATGGTAGATATGATCAAGAAAGATTGAATACATGCATGAAATCTTCAAAGAATAAATAAAAACACTGTTATTTACACATATATGTATGTATATTTATAATATTTTACATATATAAACAGGAAGAAGACAAAACTAGAAGGAAGTTAAAAAAAGAACCTGGAACCTAAAGAAAGAAATGGCTCCACAAACCTAAGTGTGTATTTTCTTCCCTGCTTTATTCTTGCATTTCTGTTCTCCCCAAATCTTTAGGAAGGGGCACCAGCGCTACATGCTGTAGTCACAGGATAAGTGAGATGGCCTCTTGCTCTCAAGGAGTTTAGGATCTAAGAGTAACAGAAATAAATGCAAAAGCAGGTAGCACTTGCTGCAACAGAGGTGGGTCCTATATTCAGAGTTAAGGTTCAGAGAGAAAGGCAATAAGGAGACCAATTTGGAAGAAGGTTTAGGAACTCTTTTGTATCAGAAGTTTTGTAAGCAGTACCCCAGAGATTCTGATGTAATTGCTCTTCTGCAAGACCCTGTACTAGAAGCTTAAAAGACTTCTAGATAATTCCTCTGTGCAAGTAAGACTGACCCCCACTGCGCCAGTGGGTAGTTGATTTAATGGATCTCAAATAGCTACGCATGGGGCTGTTTTAATGATGGATGGAGGTAGATAGAGTACTTGGCACAGGACAAGGCCCTTGGCCACAAGCTGCTGTTACTAGGAAGGGACCATGGGCCAGTCTCCCCTGATCACCTTTTCATGTGCCTGCCAACCACAGTGAAGGTTATGAGTGTTTGGATAAAAAGACTGACAGCAAACCTCTGCTGCCTCCTCAAAGCCTCTGGCTTGGCAGCAGAGAGATGTGGAGCCTCAGTCCCACAGTACAAATGAGTGGAGTGGAATTGTTCTGCCTGAGGTCCGGGGAAAGTCGCAGAACTCCCAGAAGACTTGCCCTGGCTCGTGCTTCTCCACCCTGCTAGCAACATGTTTGAACACATGGTTGAGAGATATGCTACATTGAAGAGAGAAATCCTGAGTAAAGGGAAGTAGTTGAAATTTAATTAACTCCCCCCCCCCAAAAAAAAGGATGGGTGGTGCTGGCTGGGGCATGCCTATTCCTATAACCTTAGACAGAGCAGGCCCTGCTAATCTCTGAGTTCAAGGCCAGCCTGGTCTACAAAGCAAGTTTTAGGATGGCTAGGGCTACACAGAGAAACCTTGTTTCGAGAAAAAAAAAGTTAGGAATGACCCTTCTTTGAGGTGTCTAGGCAAATACCCAAAATACTACCTAGAAGTACAGGCTGGCTTAGGTTAAAGGAAAGACACAAGACGTCCCTCACTTCCTTCCTTCCTTTTGTTCTTTCTCTCCTCTCTCCCTTCCTTCTCTCTTCCTTTCCCCTTCCTCTCCCCTCCCTCGGTCCCCCCACTCTTCAGTTCTCTTGCTTCCCTTTAGTCTAGAGAATACTTCAGGGATTATGATGTGCAGACGTAACCTGGACATCAGTAGTTCACACAACTTCAGCCTGTTATTTATATCCATATTTTTTTTAAACTATACTCTCACATTCTTCTCTCTTTTTCTAGAACCAGAATGTGTCAAACTCTAGACAGCACAAGAATCACATGACTACCTAGCCTCGTCTACAGTTCTTGCCTACAAGAAATTTGTATGCAGATTTTCCTAATGCAGAGTCAGTTCAATTCCCCAGGACAGAAAGTTGGAAAACCTGTGTTACAAACAAGTTTTAATGGTGACAATCTATGGGCTTCAATCCCCAAGAAGAGCAAGTGAGGCAAGACCCTTTGGAATCTTTTTCTCCTTTTTTCAGCCACTCCAGAGCACAGCCTTGAAAGCAGGCTTTTGTGGCTCAGCCCAGGCACTGAACTAAGGGGGGGGGAAAGTCCTCACTGCAGCCCAGCCTGATGGATGCCTGTCAGTCAGACCTACAACACAAATGGTTGAAAACTGACATGACATGAGGTAACAAAGTGACCAGCAGATTCTTAAGTCTCCTCTCTGGTCTATGAGCTCTATTTCCCGGCACTCATGGCCTTACTGAGGCCGCTCCTTTGACTTCTCACCATAAACCTTAATGTGAGCCCAGTTACTTATCTTGACATCTGACCTTTTGATTCTTACAGCAAATAGAAGAGAAAAAAGTTTAAATAACATGTCTATTGGGAAAGCTGGGAGTTCTTAATGTTTTCTTTTAAGGGCTGAGAACTGCCCACTGTGAGGCCAGTCTGTAATTTCACTTGAAGCACAGTAAACACTGCGGGCTCCACCTCAGCCAGTGGGACAGGACACATCTCAAACTGGAAAAATCCGAGGGTGAAGAGGGAGCGCCTCACAGCATGCTGCGTGAGAATGGAAGGAAGCAAAGCAGTTTATCTCCTTAGTGGTTTCTGGAAGATGCAGCTCAGTGAGCAAAGGTACGTGCTGCCAAGCCCAACAACCCAAGTTCAGTCCACAGGACCCATGCGGAGTAAAGGAAAAAAAGAAAAAGAACAAACTCCCTCAAATTATCCTCTAACCTACACAAACACACACACACACACACA
>NC_022030.1:41427014-41430923 GCF_000317375.1 Microtus ochrogaster
GAGCAGGAAGTGAAGAGAGCGAGAGAAGGAAGTGGCCGCTTTTTTAAAGGGAGAGAGACCACGCCCCAATGGGCGGGTATCTCAGTGGCTATAGGCTGGAGGAGCGGAAGGACCTCCCGCAACAACAGACAGTCACTGCAAAGATTGGACCAAGACACAAAGACACTGCTGGCATCACCTGAGGAAAGAAATCAGAAGGCGCCAATGCAAGAATTCCTCCAACAATCTAAAAAGCAACATAGTAATACCAGAACCCAGTGGTCACACAACTGAAGACTTGATCATCCTAGCCCAGAAGAAAACGTCTTTAAACGTAACTTTATGAAGATGATGGAAACCTTTAAAGAGAAAATGAAAAACTCCCTTAAAGAAATAGAGGAAAAGACAAACAAAAAAGGAAGAAATTAACAAATTCCTCAAGAAAACAAAGAAAAAAATCAAACACATGAAGCAAACAGTTCAAAACTTGAACACTGAAATAGAGTGAATAAAGAAAACACAAACCGAGGGAATTTTGGATATGGAAAATCTGGGTAAATGAACAGGAACTACAGAGGCAACTATAACGAACAGAATACAAGAGATGGAAGAAAGAATCTTAGGTGATGAAAATACTATAGAGGAAACTGATTCTTTGGTCAAAGAAAACATTAAATCAAACACATTCTTAAAACATCCAGAAAATCTAGGATAACATGAAAAGACCAAACCTAAGAATAATAGGGATAGAAGAAGGTGAAGAACTCCAGCTTGGAGGCACAGAAAATATATTCAACAAAATCATAGAAGAAAACTTTCCTAACCTAAAGAAGGATATCCCTATGAAGATACAAGAAGTTTACAAAACATCAAATAGAATGCCCCCCCAAAGTCCCCTCGCCATATAATAATCAAAACACAAAACATATGGAATAAAGAAAGAACATTAAGAGCTGCAAGGGAAAAGGTTCAAGTAACATATAAAGGTAAGCCTATCAGAATTACACCTGACTTCTCAATGGAAACCATGAAAGCCAGAAGGTCCTTGGCAGATGTGCTGCAGACACAAAGAGACCATGGATGTAAGCACAGACTGCTGTACCCAGTAAAGTTTTCAATCACCTTTGATGGAAAAAACAAGATATTCCATGACAAAAACAGATTTTAATAATACATATCCACAAATCTAGCCCTACAGAAAGTACGAGAAGGAAAACTCCAATACAAGGAAACTAACTGCACCCACAAAAACACAGGCAATGGGTAACCTCGCACCACCAAAACCCAAAGAAGGAAAACACAAATAACAGGAATTAACAACCACTGGTCATTACTATCTCTTAATCTCAATGGACTCAATTCACCTATAAAAAGACACAGGCTTGGGGCTGGAGAGATGGCTCAGAGGTTAAGAGCACTGACTGCTCTTCCTGAGGTCGTGAGTTTAATTCCCAGCAACCACATGGTGGCTCACAATCACCTATAATGACATATGGTGCCCTCTCTGGAAAATAGGCACATATGCGGGCAGAATACTGTATACATAATAAATAAAAATCTTTTAAAAAAAGACACAGGCTAAGAGAATAGATATGAAAACAGGATCCAGCCTTCTGCTGTATACAAGAAACACACCTCAACCTCAAAGACAGACATTACCTCAGAGTAAAGGGTTGGGAAAAGATTTTCCATCAAATGGACCTAAGAAACAAACAGGTGTAGCTAGCTATCCTAATATCTGACAAAATAGACTTCAAACTAAAATCAATAAGTCAGAAGAGATGGAGAAGGACACTTTATACTCATAACAGGAACAATTCATAAAGATGAAGTCTCAATCTTGAATATCTCTGCTCCAAATACAAGAGCTCCCACACTTGTAAAAGAAACATTACTAAAGCTTAAATCATACATCAAACCCCACACACTAAGAGAAGGAGATTTTAGCACATCACTCTCTGCAATGGACAGGTCAACCACTTGTACAACCACTCTGGAAATCAGTATGGTGGTTTTTCAGAAAATTGGGAATCAACCTACCTCAGGATCCAGCAATACCACTCTTGGGATTATACCCAAAAGATAATCATACTACAAAGACATTTGTTCATCTATGTTCATGGCAGCATTATTTGTAATAGCCAGAACCTGGAAACAACCTAGATACCCCTCAACCAAAGAATGGATAAAGAAAATGTGGCACATTTACACAATGGAGTACTACTCAGCAGTAAAAAAAAAAATGGCATCTTGAATTTTGTATGAAAATGGATGGAACTCGAAAACATTATCCTAAGTGAGGTAACCCAGACCAAGAAAGATGACGATAGTATGTACTCACTCATAAGTGGATACTACCTATAAACAAAGTATATTGAGTCTATAGTCCATGACCCGAGAGAAGCTGAGTAACAAGGTGAACCCTAAGAAGAAAACATATATAGATCCTCCTGGAAAAGGGAAATAGACAAGATCACCTGACAAAATTGGGAGTACAGGATGTGGGGAGAAGGGAGGGTGGAAAGGGGAGAGGAGGTAGAGGGGAGGAGGAAGAGAACTTGAGAGAACGGGATAGTCAAGATGGAGGAAGGACAGAGATGAGAGAAAGAAAAGAGATATCGTGATTGAGGAAGCCATTGTGGCTTTAGCAAGAAACACGACTCTAGAGAAATTACCAGGTATCCACAAGGATGACCCCAACTAAGACCCTAGGCAATAGAGGAGAGGGTGCCCAAACTGGCCTTGTCCTGTAGTCAGACTGATGAATATCTTAAATATCACCATAGAACCTTCATCCTACAACTGATGGAAACAGAGGCAGAGATCCACATTTGAGCACTGGGCTGAACTCCCAAAGTCCAGCTGCAGAGTGGGAGGAATGAGAATATGAACAAGGAGGTCAACACCATGATGGGTACACCCACTGAAACAGTTTACCTGAGCTACAATTCCAGCTGGACTGGGAAGGAACAAGCACAGGATCAAACTAATCCCTCTGAATGTGGTTGACAGTTGCATGGCTGGGGCAGACTGAGGGGCCACTGGCAATGGTACCAGGATTCATTCCTACTGCTTGTACTGGCTTTTTAGGAACCTATTCTCTTTGGATGGATACCTTGCTCAGTCTAGATATAGTAGAGAGAGCCTTAGACCCTCCCCTCTCTGAGGAGTGGATGGGGGTGTGATGTGGGGGAGGTGGAGGGTATTGGAGGAGAGTAGAGTGTGGGAACTTAGATTGGTATGTATAATGAAAAAGGATAATTTATTTTCATTTAAAAAAATAAAAAACAAAATAATAAATAAAATGAAGTTTGCAAAGTCAGGTCTTCACAGTTCCTTCATAACTGTGACTTAGCTTTCATCCTTGTATGAGCTGTAGCATTTGGAGATTGAGGCCTTACAACAGAAGTAGCAAACCCTTAGATGACACCAGCTTTCTCTACTTGGTATTTATCTTCCCAGATTTCTGGAGGTATCCCATTTTAAAGGCAATGGTGGAAAGGATGCTTCCTGAGAGTTCACATAAAATACGTTCACAAATTAAGAGAAGGAGTATTATAAAATAGACATAGTTAAAAATTATTCCAAATTTATCAGAAGTGGAAAGTCCTTGAGAAATTCTATCAATCAAACTTGTGTTAGACACAAATGTGCTCAACCATCATAAATACAACAGGTGAGCAGATAGGGACCATGATGGGTGGGATTGCAGCCCCGATGCCCACACAGGGCAGTTCTAACCCCAGATATGTCAATATGACTATATTTAGAGATAATATTTAAATCGGTCATGAAAATTAACAAATGATGGGGTCCTCATGGGAGGCAGGACACAGACTAAGCCAGCTTGTGGACTACATAGAATAATAGAAATGGGTTAGATCAATATGTAAGAGCTAGCCAATAAGAGGCTGGAACTAATGGGTCAGG
>NC_022030.1:41434058-41440057 GCF_000317375.1 Microtus ochrogaster
ATCTCAGACTTTGAACCTCCAGAACTTTAAAATAATAATAATAATAATAATAATAATAATAATAATAATAAATTTGTGTTGTTTGAGCTCATGGCAAAGTGCTCAGTGAGAGCATAAAAACACAAGGAGTCATCCTTGCAGCCTGTGAGTGGATAAAGACTCAGGGAGCGTGAAACCATGATGCCAAGGCTGCTTGAGTTTTATTTAATTGATAGCCTAGGAAAGTTAAGAGACAGGAGAATATATTCACAATATCTGAAGCCAGAGATTAGTAACTAAAATCTACCTGCCAGGAGACCAAGAAAACCAGTCGACTGACAAGAAAATAAGGCAAAAACAAACACAGAAATGACTGTTCATAACTAAAGTTCAGTTGTCTGGCATGTGTATGAATAAAAGTCCAACACTATTATCATCAACAACAAAAACCTGAGGGTCTCAACATCAAGGAATTCCATGCCATTCATTAAAATGGTAAATTTAGAATATTAGACAATAAATGCCGGAAAAGTATAAATGGCAGAAACTGATAGGTCCCAACAGAGACAAAATAAACTAGTCCAGGTGTTCTAGGAAGCAATATAGCAGTGCTGGGGAAATTAATTTTGAGAATGTCCTATGATCTAGAAGTTGACTTCTGGTATATATAGAATTGTTATAATTTAATAATAATAATAATAATAATTTAATAATAATAATAATAATAATAATAATAATAATAATAATAATAATAATAATAATAAAGAAGGAGGAGGAGGAGAAGTATGTGCCTAGGCCTGGAGAGATATCTTCAGGGTAAGAGTGCTGACTGCACTTCAGTGAGGGTGGGAATTCAGATCCCAGCACCATATGGGATTGTCAGTGTACAGACCCACAATCCCAACTTTGGAGGAGAGGACACAGGAGAACCTCTGGGACTGAACTGACCATAGCCAAGGGTCTCCAGGCTCAGTGAGACTCTGTCTAAGGGGAAAAAGGCAGAGTGACAAAGGGCACCACAGCTGCCTCTGGCTTCTCCACACCAGTGCCTCTGTTCCCAGAGTCAACGGTGCTGATGCAGGAAATGGGCATCTCATTATACTGTCCACGGATGTATGCTTCTCAAGTCTTTCATTCACCAACACTCACCTTTCAGACTTCCTTCCTCCTTGCGTTACTCTCATCTTTCTGTCCACTGTCATCTGTTCATGCATCGTCTTCTTGTGTTAAATGTTCTGCTCTCCTGAGTTGTTCCTTTTGTAGGCTGTTAGCTTGTTTAAATGTCGCTCATGTAGCGTGCGATGGGATATCACGACTGAGCTTGCCCTAATCACAGAAAGAAGGGCTGATAAAAAAGCCTCCATCTCCTTTCCTTTCCTCTCTTAGACATTTTCCTCCAAGTCTCCATAGTCCAGCTTAATATTCACTAACTCTCTATGATTGTGCTGAGGGAACTGAGCTTTCTGGGAGATCAAGATATAAGAAGAAAAAAATCTGGAACGTTTAAGTTAGTCTAAGGCAGAGTTTGGGGGTGGGGGGCACTTCACAGCAAAGAACCAGAGACCACATGAGAAAGGGTTTCCGAACAGTGGGAGGTATGAGGCCCACTAATCAAGACAGACAGGAAAGAAATGTCAATGTATAACTTTTTATTATATCCCCCCTCATGTTGGGGGTGCTTGTGTTGAGTGTTCATTGAGGCCAGGAGAAGGCATTGAAGCTTCGGGAGTTCTGTTGATTGTAGGCAGTCCAGTATTGGTGCTGGGAACCAAACTCTGGTACTCAAGAGTTGCAAGAGCCCTTGAACCCCTGGCATATGTCACGCCAGGGACAGATATTTGAATTTGACTCCCACATTCTTTGAACAGAGGGGGCACAATGCATCCTACAAAAACTTTTCAAACAACCACAGTGTTAAGGCTGGAGATGGCTCTCCATTCTTTGTCCTTATTTTTTAAAGGCTTCAAAATAGCATTAGAGTCTAATTTAGGCTAAGGAGCAGACTAAATTTTCTAAGAGCAGAAATTTGAGTTTTTGCATAAATTTCCCGATGTTTTGTCACCTGTCACTTGGTGCCTTGTCCCCAGCCTCCACAGTGCCTCGAAGAAAAAGTGTCCCCAAAGTATTTAACTCAGCCTGTTTTGCAGTGATAGTGCAGGTTGCATGTTGCTGTTTCCTCCATGGTCACTTCTGGGTCTCCTTAGAAGCGGAATTAAAAGGTCAGAAGGTGTCTGTAGAGGGAGGGTGTTTCTATTTGAAAGCAATCCTTTCCTTCTGCAGGTAAACGGGATTTCGAACTCCTAGGATCTAAAACTGAATTTGCTTTCTTTAACAGCGTGTTTATACGTGAACGTAGGAAACGTGGGAGCCCCATCACCTCTCCCAGGCGAGGAAAAAGCGGCAGAGAGCACGCTGTGTCTTTAAGACTCTGAAGTCGAGAGGCGGGCCTCCGCCTCAGCGTGCATGCTGATTGGCCAGGCCTACAGGAAGTGGGCGGTGAACGCGCCGAGTCTGTTATTGTCGGCGCTGCGCGGGTGGCGAGGACCGCTGAAGAGAAGCGCCGGCCACTTCGTCTGCTGTGCCCCCCACTCGTGGGCGTGGGACGTGGGTGGAAAACGGGCCCCCTTCCTCCCTCGGGGCTGAGAGCCGCGGCCGCCGCCGTCCCGCGTGCGTGCCGCGCCGCCGTGGGCCGGGGTCCGCCCGTGGGGAAGGGGCTGCCGGCGTGCCCGCCTTTGCGATCGCGTCCCCGCGCCGAGCCCCGGCTCCACTCGAGATCTCTCTTCCCCCTCTTCTGCAGGTTCGCCAGCGGCGTCATGGCTCAGAGGGCCTTTCCGAATCCTTATGCCGATTATAACAAGTCCCTGGCCGAAGGCTACTTCGATTCTAGCGGGAGGGTGAGTTGAGGCTTGCCTGCCTCGCCGTCCACCCCTTCCCCACGCCAGGGGCTCCAAGGACCTCACTCCCGCCTGGGAGATGGGGGCGCCCAGCCATCCCCCTGCCCGGGATGCGCGATCCGAGCAGGCTTACATAAGGATCTAAGTCAGGATGTACTGGGTAGGAGATAAAAACTGATGTCAACTGTTAAAGTGGAAGAAATAGCTTCAGGTATTTCTTTTATGGGAATGTCGTTTATAAAGATTGTCCGCGAAGTTCCCTCCCTAAGTGGCGCTAAGGGAGGCGAGGGACCTGGTTGTATTTCTTCCCCCGTGCCATGTTATTCCTTAGTGAGTGTGCGCAAGTCTAGACGGAATAGTTCGAGCAAATGGGCCTGTCGGGAGGATGTCCATAAAGGGAGGGTGCTGAGACAAATGTCACCGACAGGCCTGAAATCTTTTGTAATTTTACGTTTTTTTCGAAGCTATCTTTAAAGCCGAGAGTGGGGAGCCAAAGTTTAGAAAGATCATTCGTACTTAACACTGCTTTGAGCATCACGGGGCTCTTGGAGAAGAGAGCCTGGGGTGCGGCACCAGTGGCTTGTTTCCTCCTGCCTTTCTGGCGATTGGAGCATTGGAAGGAATACCTAGTTTTGGCAAGTCCCAGAGAGGGGGCTGAAGAGTGTGCGCTCCCTGTGTAGCCCAGGCTGGCCTTGAAATCACTAACCTCCCACCTCAGCCTCACAAGTACTAGGATTAAAAGCGAATGCTGCTGTATTCAGTGGCCATAGATTTTTAAAAATTTTACCAGCTTATTTCTTGGAAACTTGTCAACGCTGCAAAGATACATTTTTAGGTGATGTTATGTAGCTGAGTGGGGTTCACACCTGTTGGGTTTACGAGGCTCTATCTCCTCACCTCGGAAAACACCTCAGTCAGCCCTTCCATAGGAGGGGCCGTCATTGGAGATGCGGTGTGGAAGGGTGCTAACGGGTGTGTGGAGCTGGGGTCCCTTATTTGAGGACTGGATTGGCCTGCTGGGACAAAGCTGTGTGTACTCGTCTGGTCACCCTGGGCCTGTGTTCTGCCTTCTTTGCACATCTGAAGCTAAGGTGTGAGTTAGTCCAGTCTGGTTGGAGGAAGACGTGCTGCTTCATGTTGACTTGGTAGAGGGAGCACTTGAGAAAGCATCCTAGTAATGGAACTCCACTCCTAGGCCTTAGGCTGCTGCTAAATCTGTGCTCTTACTCATTTAATTTGTGTGGGTTTGAGTAGCTCTATATGTCAATATCTTGTATACATTATACGACCTCTATTCATGAATTTTTTGGTTTTGTTTTACTTTTTTTGCTTCAAAAGAATGTATCTAGTTGTGTGTGTGTGTGTGTGTGATGGGCAGCTTATTCATGCTACAGCCATGTAAAGATGGGAAGAGTCAGCTCTTACCTTCCACCTTGTTGAGGCATGGTCTACTATTTCTGCTGCTGAGCAGTGTATTCGAGGCTAGCTGAACCACAGGCCTCTGGGTGTCTCTTATCCCTGCGCCCCATTTTGCTGTAGGCATACTGGGGTTAAGACGTAGGTTGCTACATTCAGCTTTTCACTTGTTCTGAGATCAAATGCTGATTAGTCAAGCTTTCATAGCTAATGCTTTGGGTGCGCTGAAACATCTTGGCCCATTTTCTTTAGATTTTTGAACTGCTAAACTAAAACTTACTTTGTAGCCCAAACTGGCTGGTCTTTAACTCAAAATGATCCTCCTGCCTCAGATTCCTGGGTTCTAATATCATAGGTGTGAGCCACCACTTCAACTCTCAACACTAAAATCGTTCTTTTATTTCTTAAAGTGTCTCACTATGTAGCACTGGCTGCCCCAGAACTTACTGTGAGGTCTAGGATGGCCTCACACTCACCCAGGTCCATCTACCATTGCCTCTTAAGTACTGGAATTAAAGAGATGTGTCGCAAAAGACAAATCCAACTCCAAACCCAAATAGCAAGGTGACATAAGTAGAATATAGTCTGGGAATCTTACAAAGAAAGCTGCATTCTTTTTTTTTTTTTTAAAAAAAAAAAAAAGTTCTTTAATGTTGACTCCAAAAGGTCAAACCCAGAGCCCTTGCTGCCTGCTGTTAACACGGGGCTAGGGGAGGAGCTTCCTGTCATCTGCAGGGACTCTTCACACTTGCAGTTTCTGTGATGGGTTTTGGCTACAGTCAATATCTTCAGGCAGGTCACCTCCTATATGTGTGTGCGCGCGCGCCTAGGAGAAAATGACTCCTGTCCCGGGGCCACAGTGTTCTCACTATGGCCTCCTAGTTTCGGGCCGGCCAGGACCATGAATTATACATAGTCTGTGTTCAGAAGATGGCTGTGGTCACATCGAGTTACCCCTCTGCCTCTGTGAGACTTACAGACCTTTTTATATTAACATTAAAGTCCATTATACCTTACTGAATGTGTTTCAAGTCTTGTTGAAGTGCTAACCTTTTGCCAAAGTATGTGTTCATCTGTGTGCAGGGAGGCATGCATGTGTCAGAGCTAGAGGATAGTGTCTGTTCTCCCCGGGAGCTGTCCTTTGTTTTCTTTTGTTTGTCTTCTGAGATAGGGCCTCTCTGGCATGGAGCTTGCCAGGTAGGCCA
The DNA here is from genome assembly GCF_000317375.1 of Microtus ochrogaster. NCBI lineage: Eukaryota > Metazoa > Chordata > Mammalia > Rodentia > Cricetidae > Microtus > Microtus ochrogaster. Next base: position 41,439,553 of record NC_022030.1, read on the forward strand.
TGACTGGTTGTCCAGTGAGCCCCAGGAATCAGCCTGTTTCTTCCTCCCCAGCTCTGAGATTATAAGCACATGCCAGCATGTCCTGCTATAAGCACATGCCAGCATGTCCTGCTATAAGCATGTGCCATCATGCCCAGCTGTCAGTACATGACAGCATGTTCCACTATAAACACGCAACAGCATGCCCTGTTGTAAGCACGTGCCAGCATGCCTTACTCTTATCTATACTGGTTCTAGAGGTCAAATTCAGGCTTTCATGCTTGTTAAGCAAGCACTTTACTATCAGAGCCTTTCCCTAATCCAAGATGCAAGATGTTCTTTTTTAAAGTGAGCTTGTAAGGGCCTTGATGTGGCTTTGCTGAGAAGCGCTTGCCAGGCAAGGTAAGGACGCAAGCAGGAGAGACCTGACTCCTACACTTCTCCTCTCACCACCCCTGTGCTTGTCGTGTGTGTGCATCAGCAGGACACACACCCAGACTCAGAATAACAGCTTGTCGTGTGTGTG
>NC_022030.1:41440677-41473290 GCF_000317375.1 Microtus ochrogaster
TGTGTGTGCATCAGCAGGACACACACCCAGACTCAGAATAACAGCTTGTTGTGTGTGTGCATCAGCAGGACACACACCCAGACTCAGAATAACAGAATGGAGACTTTGGTGGTGCCTGGTGAAGGTTTGATATTACAACCTTCCCATGATGAAGCATGTTTCTCCACTTGTAGTGTGTTCCTCAGCCCTGTTTTAAATCTTACTGGTTTTGTGGAAACCCAATATGAAGTCATAGCAAGTTCCTGCTTAGTTGATACATTAAAGTGACTTTTTAAGGCACTCAGTCATTGGCGTCTACAGCACTTTGAAAATGCTTTCCAGGTCCTTCATAAAGAATATGCCTTTGCAAGAGGCAGAAGAGAGGCTCCACAATTAAGACTACTTGTTGCTCTTCATAGGACCTCAGTTCTGTTCCCAGCACCCACGTGGCAGCTTACAACTGTCTGTAACGCCAGTTCCAGGGGGCCAGACACACACATTGCACAAACTATCACAAACCCATATATATAATAATAATAATAATAATAATAATAATAATAATAATAATAATAATAAATCTGATAAAATTAAAAAGAACGTGCCGTTAGGAATATGACTTGTGAACCTCAGCTTGCCCATCAGTTCTATAGTTTCTCACATGGTGTCACTAACCCCAGAACCCCAGCATTACAGTACACCCTTGGCACAGAGTGGGTGGCCTGCAAGAAACCATGGGGCAGGTGTGTCCCTCCAACTCCAGGAAGGTAGCTGCTGTATAAAGAAGTCAGGAGCTGAGCAAGGGCAGTCAGCCAGTAACAGGTGAGGAGGGACACAGCCAGGCCTCTTGTGGTCACACTCCATGCTGGGCAAGGGCCTCACAGCCTTGACATTTTTCCTTGCAGTTTCTGATAATCACTGACATGTTTTGCTTTTTAAATGCTGCAGCTTTATCCATCCTTAAAAGTAACAGAAACAAGTAGAATATTTCCTAAGGGGACTAACATTGTCACAGCTAGAATTCAGTAGCTGAGATTTAATGGGTGTCTATGACTTGTGTTAAGAACGTGACTTTTACCTGCTACAGTGAAACACACCTTTAATCTGAGCACTCAGGAGGCAGAGGAAAGGGGATCTCTGAGCTCAAAGCTAGCCTGGTCTTTTCTTCTGACACAGGGTCTGACTGTAAAGCCAGGCTATGCTCAAAATAGCTGACCTTCTGCATCAGTCTCCCATGTGCTGGGCTTGCAGACGTGCACTGCCCTAACCTGGCTCCCACGTGCTGGGCTTGCAGACGTGCACTGCCCTAACCTGGCTCATGGTAACTTTCAAACATACTGCTTTTAATAGTATGTGCCCCTATGTGGTTTCTGGAAAACATAAACCTTTAGGGCTGCTTTAAGTTTTACATGATAATATTTTATTTCCATAAATAGAAAATGTCATCATGAAGGTACCATTAACTCTGTTAATGTGATTGATTTCTACTCTTTTTAAAAATGTTGTTCTTTATTTTCTACAGCTGACTCCCGAGTTCTCACAGCGCTTAACCAATAAGATCCGTGAGCTCCTTCAGCAAATGGAAAGAGGCCTAAAGTCAGCAGATCCTCGGGATGGCACTGGCTACACCGGCTGGGCAGGTATAGAGCGTTGACTAAGCCAGCATGTGCACTGGTGAGAGCCAAAGTAGGCCCTGCCCTCAGCAGTTAGGTGTGGGCACAGCCTGCAGGCCCTCCTGTGTGTGCGTCCTGGGGGTGCAGTGCTCCCCACCTCACAGTCACCTTTTGTGTGAGCATTCTTTAAGCGGTGAGGGGGCAAGCACACTCATGCCTGGTATTGGGGTGTTTACTGTTCTTGTGAAGAGAAAAACTGGAAGTGAGAGAAAAAGCAAAGGAGAGCCAAGAGACCATGGCTCCCTCCCTGCAGCAGACAGGAGGGTACTGTCAGAATATTGAAGGACACAGTCTGGGGGCACAGCGTCTCCCATGCGCTTTTAATAGTAGGGAGGCTCCATTTTGAGCATTAGGACTTTGGCTCTGAAAATGCAGGTTCCTGGGCTCCACAGCAGAGCATCTCAGTGATTCATAGCTGAAGCTAGGAATGTGCATTTTACAAACACACGTGGACGCTGATGTGGACTGCTACCTGGAGCTGCTGTCTGAGAGACTGCCAGCAGCAAACTCACAAGATTCCGTGCAAGTGGGGATGACAGATGAAATATCTAAATTAGAGGGAAGGAGACAGCATCTCACTGTGTAACAGTCCTGGCTGTCCTGGAACTCACTATGTAGATGAGGCTGTCCTCAAACTCACAGTGATCCACCTGCCTTCACCTTGCAAGTGCTGGGATTTGAAGACATGGCCTAAAGCAAGATAATGTTGGGCCAAAGAGTTGAGTTTTGCGTTTGCTAAGTATTTCAGAAGGTGAACATAGGGAACAGTAGCAGAGAGTAAGATGAAAGTGTGTTGTGTCGGGAAGGAAGTTATCAACATGTCCTTTATTACCTGCTATAAGTCAGCTTTGCTGTAATTGACAGACTCGTCTCTTTAATAAAGACCTTTGCCATCTTATTTTAAATGAACAGAATTTGGATGAAGCAGAATAAGTCCCCTGCGCAGGTGCCGTGGCATGGCCTTCCCTGTCAGGTTGTGTACTACAGACCTAGGCTCAGGTGCTTTCCTAAAACATTAGAAGTTTCCATTATTTATGAAGTTTATTTTATTGTCTCTGGCCAGAGAAACAGGCATGGCTGACCTAAGACAGATGGCCAGACATAGTTCCAGGGCAGCTTACTTAAATCCCTACGTCACCCATTCCCATGGGCACATATCATTGTAAAGAACTTCGCTTAGGGGAGGGGAGAGATGGTCGCTGACTGGTTTCTGGTTTGAATGACAAGCTTGACAAGGTCAGGAGAAGCCATCCATCAAACACCCTGAATCTCCAGGGTTAGTTCCGACACTCAAAGTCACATTTCCTTGACTAGGTCAGGAGAAGCCGTCCATCAAACACCCTGAATTTCCAGTGTTAGTTGAAATGCTCGAAGTCACACTTCCTTGACAAGGTCAGGAGAAGCCATCCATCAAACACCCAAAATTCCAGGGTTAGTTCGGACTCTTGAAGTCACACTTCCTTCAGCAGAGTTTTTTCTCTGAAGTGAAATGGGCCTGGTTTAAGATTTTTGGCTGTGTTTGTCACTGTCTTAGTCTCAAGCAGCTCACTCTCCATGCTGACTCAGGGAAGCAGCTTCCATGACAAGCGTCTGAGTCAGATTGGCACACTGAGCGGTGAAGATATCTTCAGCTGCTAATGGGTTTCTGAGAAGGCATAAAATCTTGTAGATAAATTTGCTAATGGCTTTTGAGGCAAGGTTCCTAGTATCCCCTCATCGAACGCTGTTACAGTGCCATTATCCGGCATGAAATAAATCATCTCCAGCGTTCTGATACCTAAAAGGCTGTCCTGTGCCAGAATTCAGTCTGAGTTGATTAAGTTAGAATGCCAATTTGACCACAGGAAATCGTCTAAGCCTTCTATAACCTTACAGTTTATGGGCTACTGTCTAGTGACAGCTAGTTTCTTCCTGAGCGCTGCATTGATGAACAACGTGGTACTGTGTGTCGCAGCAATGACTACTTGATGGCATGCACCCTTGTATGTGACTTGTGTGTGCCCAGGTATTTTTCTAAAAATGATGTTTTTTAAATAACAAGGTACTTCATTTTGGCTTAGCTCAGCAAGAAATTTGCAACTTAGGACCTTATAAACACTACCTTATTGCTGCTTGTTTTGCTAAGTTATCCACAAATTTCTTTACCACTGACTTTTATTGAACATCTGTTGTCAGTGGACAGGGAAAGCTGTTAAAAGTTGTCTTTATGTTACAGTGTTGTTTATGTGAGTCAAGAATGATTATAATTAATTAGAACTTTAAGTTACTATCATATTCTCTAGTGGAAATATGGCCGGTACCCAGTTCTGATTCAGGTGGAGTGGAGATTTGGAATGGATTAGATTCATCAGTTTAAACACTGTTTCTGTTTGTCCCGTGGAGAAGTCATGAGGAAAGTTGAAGGTTGAGACAGTAGCCTATGGCGTTAACGGCCTTGTTCCTCTGCTGCTTTGTCAGTCCTCAGCCACTAGTTCCACCTCTTGGTCACCATGGCTGCTAACGGCCACATGGTACTTCAGCTTCTCTGGCTGCTACAAGGAAAGAGAGCAAAAGGAAAATGCATTCCCTTCCCTTAAAAAGATTTCGTGGCTACTCTACTCAGGGCTCAAATCCTGTGCAGTGTTTGTAGGTTGGTGCACCCGTCTCAGGATCACTGCTGTTACAAAGAAGGTGTGGCTCATGTAGTCTGCTAGCTGGATTTCCTTAGAGAAGAATGTAGACTTCCAGATAAAAGATACGCAGAGTATCTTAGAACAAAACTATCTTAGTTATGTGTCATACAGCCAGTTGGACCTGGTCCTACCTTTTATTTTTCCATCTGCAAATTCTCTCTAAGGTCTGTCTACTTTGGTCAGGAATTTGGTAAGAGTGAATGTACGAATGTCTTAAAATATTTTTAAATCAGGTAAGCAATATTTTCCCCTCTTCATTTACAAAGGAACTCAAAACAATTTTCTTCTTTTGGAAAAAAAAAAGTCTTCATTTCACATGTAGTGTTTTTTCCATAAAGCCTATTATAGAGAAATATTTCAGAGTGTGAAGTCGTAAGTACTGCCTAGTTCTCAGTGAAACTTGAGACTTAAAAAAAAAGGACATGGTACTTCAGCTTTCTGCCAGGGCACCTCTGTGTGATGCATGCTTTGGAAGATAACCATTATAATTAATTACGAGCTTTCCATCTGATCCTGCCTAATAGTGCCGTCTGATAGTCAATGCTGGCTCGCCCAAGAGTAAACTTTGGAGTATCCACATGTGTACAAAATAAGTTATTAGTAAGAGTTACTGTGTCCTTGGTTAAACAAAACTTGAAGTAAATAAGGGGCTGGCAAGATGGCTCAGGGTAAAGGGCATCTTCCCAAGCGTGGGGACTAGAGTTCCCCGGCTCCCAGTATAAACCGAGAGAGCATAGCGGCCTGCTGGTAATCATCCCAAACCCAGCACTTTCTTGTAATTCTAGCACTCGGAAGGGTAGAGATGGTATCCTTAGGCACAGTGGCTAGCTAGACTACCCAAACCTACCAGCTGTAGGTTTAGCAAAAAACCCTCTCTCAGCAAATAACTTATAAGGGGCCAAGAAAAATGACTGCCATCAACCTCTGTCCTCCACACCCAGGTCTACATGTGTGCAAACATGTAGATACACTAAAGAAAGTGGGAGGAGAGAAAAGGGGGTAGGCCTCGCTTTCCACCCTGTTCTTCTCTGCAAGGACTATCTTGGCTTTAAAATGGACTGAGAGTGTTAACTGTGGTTTCAGTTGAATTTAAATGTACCCATGAGATGCCATCATTAAGCCTCACACCCCTGGCATTTATTCTTCTACACTTGTGGTAGAGAAGCAAAATTCCATGACCCTGGGGGAAAAAAGTAAAGGTCAGAACACTGCTACTAGTGTCAGTCACTTCACATGACAGGAGTGAGAAAGTGCACGGCCATCCGTGCCTAGTGGGGGAGCAGATCCCATCCCAAGAGCTTTCCTTTAATCCTCTGCTCTGCCTGTGTGTATCTCCCCAGTGTGGAGTCTATAGAGGGCCTCCATGTCAGAGCTGGAAAATGGAAGCAGAGCAAGGCAAAGTTCTTGGGTTACAGAACCAGCAGGCGACTTCATGAGTCCTGTCCTCTGCCTTTTGAGTGAGTCTGCACATGTTTCCTACCAGCTACTACATTTGTGTTCATTGCGTGCATTTGTAAGGGGAGATTCTTTTCTTCGTCATCGTCGTCGTCATCTTTATTTTTATTTTATTTTTCTTTTGAGACAGGGTTTCTCTGTAACTTTGGAGCCTGTCCTGGTACTTGCTCTGCAGGCTGGTCTTGAACTCACAGATATCCGTCTGCCTCTGCCTCCCATGTCCTGGGATTAAAGGTGTGTGCCAACACTGCCCAGTGAGATTTTCCTAAGATGTCTGAGACAGAATAGTTTGAGCCATGACAACCTGATACCTGTACTGTACAACATTTGAGAATTGCTTATGACCAATCAGAGTTCAGTATTTTATTTTTAGAAAATATGAAAATAATTTGAGAAACAAGCCTTGTTACCAAGGCAGCAGAGGGAAGGGTAATTACTATTAAGCCTGCAAGTACATAACTGATGATTAGACATAAAGTAAATCCTGGAAGTTCTTCTCAGCATTTGCAGCAAAAAATTCTGTAGTCTCTGGCATTCTTTTGTATAAATGTGTTTTCCTATTTCTAGACCCTACAGGTACACTTACTTAGTGTAGATTCAGAAGAAAACATTAATTGATCCAAAGAAGATTCTTTTCATTATGGCTTGTATTTGGAAATGGTTGTTGCGAATCTTCTCAAGTGAGTGCTCATCCATGTGACCTCAGGTGGTCACTGCTAAGAAGCGGTGTTTCAAGTGAAGAGCCTCAGTTGTTCCACCGGCCCTTTATGAAGTATTACACTGAAGGCTAATGCGCAGTGATTGAGGTCAGCAGCTCTGTGTACAGTCGCCGTCCCCTCCCAGCACACCGACTGTTTGGGAAGCATGTAGGTTACTTAGATACAGAAAACAACAGGAGGAGAACCATACAACCAGACCCATAGCCAGCTGCTGGCTCTGTGATGGGCCCAGCGATGTGTAGGACACTGCAGAGGACATAGCACTACAATACATGTTTCTGGGCTGAGCTGCCGTTTGTCCCAGGGAAGACTGTAGATCTTAGAGTTGAAGTCACAAAAGACTAGTAAAGTGTTACTGTTATGAAGGGTTAATGGACAGGGACGAGTCTCTGCTAAAAGTAGGCATTGACTAGGAAACCCTATTTCTCTGACAGATGCAGCAGAGAGTTAAGTAGACCCAAGGGAGGGCTGATTTCACTGATGTCTTTTAGGAAACATGGCAAAAAGTGCCAGCCTTCATGAAAAGTCACTTTTCCCCCACTCCTCACTGTGGTGATTCCTCAGAGAAATAGTGATCAACTTACACTTTAAAGGAGAAAAAGCCATTTGCACAGAGGACTCAAGGGGCTTCAGCTCTGAAAGCCATGGGCTAAGCTCCTGTTAACCAACTCAGCCAGTTAATGAGGCTGCAATTGGCATGCATGTCCTCTTCTCAAGCATTAGATAACGCTTTAACTACGAAGAGCTGCAGCGCAATCCCTAGAGTAATATTAACTTGGGCTCTAAACGCAGGTCATTAGTATTTCAAGATGCCGTTCCTCTGATCTGCCAAGTGCAGAGCTGTTAGCTGCCACATTAGCATGTGGCTCTCAGTTACCACTGACACGAGATTTACTTGAAAGAAATCATTCTGGCCAGTTGTCTTTCTCTCTTTATTAGACACTTCGTGCCAGAGCCAGCAATTCAGCGTCTGAGCCCTAAGCGGATGTCCCTTCACCTTCATGAGAAGTACCCATCTTTAAGCCAGTGAGTGCCATTGGTTATGAGTGGGCACTGAGTTCACTAGAGCCCTTCCCACCAAGCACTGGCTAGGTAACTGTGCCAGGCGCGTGGTCCGTTGCCTTTCTGAGTTACACATCGAAGTTTATGATGTTGATGCCATTGTACTGCAGGTTATGTTACTAAGGCACACATTGGAAATGAGTGCAGGGTTAGATGTCCAGAGGGCGCTAAAGAGGAGCACAGAGTGGGGACAGTGTTCATAAGCAAATCAGAGCACATGGTAGAAAGGGAACCGAGGAGATGGCTCGGTTGGATGGATAAAGTGCTTGCCATACAAGGATGGGAAGCAGAGTTCACATTCCTAGCGCTCACATAAATTCTAGGTTGGTGTGACGGCTGCCTGTAATTCCAGCATTCTCAGTGTGGGCACAGATTCCCAGAGCAGTCTGTGAAATTCATCTTAAGAGTTCAGTTAAGAGGCCCTGACTCAGTGAATAAGGTAGAGAGTAGTTGAGGAAAAACCTCTGACCTCAGCCTTGAGCCTACACACGTACACACACACACACACACACACACACACACACACACACACACACACAGACGGGGGGGGGGGCGGTGGTAGATAGGAAATCAGGCTGACGTAAGCAATGACCATTGCAGACAACACTGAAAAGGCTGCAGCTGGGCCTGCTATTCCCATTGCAGGGAACTCCACTCAGCATAGCGCCATGCCCATAGTCAGTGTTTATTAAAAATGCCTATAGGGAGTGCAGCTCCAGCACCACTCTCTGCCACTATGTAACCCAAACTGACTACTTGAACTAGGTGAGAAAGAATGAAAATTCAGTTCTGTTTGTATCTCTTAGGATGTGTTTCAGTTCATCACAGCCCTAGGGTCGGGTCAAGTTGAGACAAGAATTCAGGAATTAGCTGACAAGTTTTACCATGTCTGCTCTGCTGATCACTGAGACTTGGCTTCTCTCACCCTTGGCCTGAACTTCCTCCCAGACTCACAGAGCACCTGATAGTCCTGGGTTAGCATGCTTGCCTGGTGAACAGGAGGTGAACAGATGAGGCCAGAGGACTCGAGAAGGCTCGTGCAAGGCCAGGTGGCTTCTGTATAGAAGAGTTCTCTGCCCCCAGAGGTCAGAAGAGGAGGAGTGATGCTGAAATGTGGGAGGAGGGAGACCGTACCTCCTCTGCACTCCGTCCTTCAGGTGAGAGGTCAGCCATAGGCTACAGAGAGTCCACATCCTGTGAGGTCACTACCTAATGGGACTGGACTTGAGGCGGTGGAGGCTAGGACGAAGCTGTGCTGCCACGTGACTCAGTTTTTCTGTAGAGATGCTGCTGCTGTTTCCATTTTCAGAAGAGTACTGAGGCATAGTAAATGGGCTGCGTTTCACACCGAGGACGGGGAGAGCCCGTGTTCTTAGCTTCCTCCTCACCTGTCACGCCAGTCTGATGAAAGGCTAGCAGTGCTTCTGTATTTGACCTTTGTGACACAGAGCGCTGCTGGACCCTGGAAGGAAGAATGTGTAATGTTTCCTTTGTTCTTCAGTCCTGGCATATGGCAGCTGTGGGAGTAGCTAAGAGGAGAAAAGATCTTGTCTGAAGGGCTCATTTGACCTGCTCACTACTCTGTTTGGGGTAATAGACAGTGAAAGGTGCAGAACCATACCTGCTTTCTTCCCGGATGGCCTGTGTGAAAAACTGGGGGATTTATGCAGCCAAGAGCGCACAGTGGGCAGCCCTGGTCTCACAACTGAGCAGATCCCACGGGGCGCTTTACTGACACCCAGGTTTATGGGTACGGCTGTGCACAGTAAAGTCAACAGAAAGCAACTGCTGTCCTGACAGCAGCAAATTCTGTTGGTATAGCCTGTGTGCATGCCCAGTCATTGACACAGAAGTTCAGTGGGAACAGTTCTGAAATCATAGTAGAAAGCACCAACTTGATACACAAAGCCAAGTGGTTATGGGTAACGGGAGTTCATTGGGGTTCTCACTTATGTTCCCCAAATCTGAAAGGAAGAAGACATAGCAATTGATGATGGACTTTAACATTTCAGTGAACACCTTCAGTTAGTTTGGAATTCTCCCTTGCCTCGCCTTCAGTACTTACCTGGCCTTCCAGACTCCTGAGTGCTAGCCGACAGCTCCCTAAAGTTCTGCACTTTTAACCACATGTTCCTGCCGTAACTGCCTGTATCTTTCAGAGCCCCTGGCCTGAAGGGAACTGACATACCCTGGCAAAGGTACTGCTGCCGACTGGTTGTTGAATAAATGAAAAGTTTAAGAGGAATCTCTAGCATTACAGAGCCATGTTTGGGAGACTCGTGTGTCTGGAGATTTTATCATCTGTATACATCTGAGATGCAGTAAGGTCTCGAGTGTCAAGAGAATAGAAGTATGATCCCTCAGAAACACAAAGGCTTAGTGTTAGTTACTTCGCAGCAGCTGGCTGTCCTTACAGCACCGCTGAGGGTCAGTAGCTGAGGAAGGAGACTGCACATCGAGAAGTGCTCTTGAGCGCTTGCCCCCCTCACCCCCAGAGTGGCAGCTCTGGGAAGAAACAGCAGAATAGCCAGCATTGATGCCTCATATAGCAGTCTTTTTTGACCTCACAGTGTATTATTTTTTTCCTCTTAAATTAATTATAGTAATTATAGAAACAGTAATTAATTATAAAAAATTATAGAATTGCTAGTGGGCACCCATTGGCTCCTGGACTGACAGCTGGGGAACCTGCATAGGACCAAACTAGGCCCTCTGGATGTGGGTGACAGTTGAGTGGCGTGGGCAGTGGGGCCACTGACAGTGGAACCAGTATTTATCCCGAGTGCATGAACTATGCAGGGAAACCTTGCTCATCCTAAATACAGGGGGAGGGCCTTGGTCCCGCCTCAGGTGACAGCCTTTGTTGACCCCCATGGGACCCTCACCTTCTGATGGCTGGGTGAAATGAGTGGAAGGTGGGAGAGCGGAAGGAGAGGAGGAAGAGAAAACTGGGATTGGTATGTAAAATAAAAAAGATAATTTAAAAAATAATTTAAAAATTATATAAAAAAGAAAATTCATTATGAACATTTCAAGGCCACATTTACAGGGTGAGTCTGAGGTGGCCCTAGCTTCCTCAGTCCCTGATACCATGGAACACTTAGCCGTGCTCGTTAGGGTAGTCGCGTTAGACCAGTTTGCTTCAGTGGAAATGGTAGTTTGCTGTCACCACGGCAACTGCTGACCCAGTGCAGGAGCTGGACATTGTGAATGTGGTAAGTGACTAGAAGCATGTTTCCTGTTTAATGGGCTAAAGTGTCTATGGTTAGAGCAGAGGCTGGCTCCATCTGCTGCGGGACCTGAGCACTGATGTCACCTGCTTCAGTTCTTCATGGCCTCTAGACCACAGACTGGCTAGTCAGCTCGCTTTCCTTTGCTTTGCCCATTACCCTCCAGCTGCTCCTGACACACATTGGGAACCATCGCTGCTTTCCAGTTAGACGGATGTTCCCCGGATCTTACTCTAGATTCTGACTGTGGATTTATAAACATGTTGTCTCACTAGATTTTGCTTTACCCACTTCTCTCAGATCATGCTCTCCTTTAAGGTGTCCACACTCTAGCTCTGTGTATGAGCAAAGCCAAAGAACAGCAAAGCCGAAGCCTTCACTTGGACAGCTTAATGACACTAGTTTTCATGGAGTAGACCACACAAGACAGGAAATGAATAACTCTGACCTAAATGCTAACATTAATGTTGGGCCAATGATGCAGACGTGCCAGGACTGAAGGTGTTTGCTGCTGAGCTTACACCTTGATTGCCATCCCTGGAGCCATGCCGGGTAGCAGGAGAGAACCTACGCCCACCACTCGTCCTCCACACGTGTGTCATGGCACGCACAGCCTTGCAGACAAATAAAATGTAATATTTAAAGGAAAATTTTAAAGATTTATTTTAAAGTTTAGCGTTCATGAGCATGTCAAAATTTACTCAGGTTCATGAGAAGGAGGCTTATATTTTTAAATAAAATACTTGTAAAGTAGAAAAAAACAGATAGCACTTATTCTAACAATTAAGTATGTTCAAAACTTAAATTATAACTAAATATTTTCTGGACTAGTACAAAAACTTAAAAGATAGGAAAAGGAAGCCTATCTCTGTCTCTCTAGTCTTTGCATCTGGTGTCGAGGTATAAATTGAAGGGTGCAGTTGATTATAAATGACTGCTGTCTCCTCTAAAGACCTTGCCTGTTCTGTGATAGATGCACACATTGACAGATGCAGCTCCATGCTGAGACTCTTAACAGTTGTGATGTGTCTTAGTTAGGATCTCCAATGCTGCAGCGAAACACCATGACCAAAAAGCAAGTTGGGGAGGAAACAGTTTATTAGGCTTACATTGCTGTTCATCAGTGAAGGAAGTCAGGACAGGAACTCAAACAGGCAGGATCCTGGAGGCAGGAGCTGATTCAGAGGCTATGGAGGAGTGCTGCTTACTGCCTTGCTTCCCATGACTTGTTCAGCCTGCTTCCTTACGGAACCCAGGACCACCTGTCCAGGGTTGGCACTACCCACCGTGACCTGGGTCCTTCCTCATTGATCACTAAATAAAAAAAAAGCCTTATAGCTGCATCTCACTGAGGCATTTCTCAACTGAAGCTCCCAAAACCAGTCAGTACATGCTATTATCATAGAGCTAGTTTTCCTCATGATGTTAAGTGTCCTTCAAGACTTGAAGTGTGTTTGAAGGTGTGTTTCTCCATGAACACAGTGGTAATCTTGCATGTGCTGCCATGCTGGCGGTACCCACGTGGTTATGGAACTAGGATGTTAGGGAGCCGTCATGGAATCTGCTTGTCACTCATCCCCTATGAAGTGTTGCTGCTTTTACCTCCCAGTGAGGTTCATTCTCACTGCGAGTCTCGCCCCGGCCCTGTGTCTCAGCCTATTCGTGTACCGTCCTCCTAGCTGCACTTGGATATCCTCTGGTCCTGCCCTGTGTCTCAGCCCTATTCGTGTACCGTCCTCCTAGCTATACTTGGATATCCTCTGGTCCAAACCCTACCGGGCAGCTATAATGATTTGTTTTTTAAAATAACATTAAGCTGTTGTGTTTAAAATGATGCATTTCAAATTAAAAAGTCATCACTGGCTAAACCTGAGATACAGCTTTGCTACCTCTCTAGCTTTGAAAAAGAACTCTGTTCTTTAGAACTGGTCTTACAAACTTGTGGCAGTACACTTAAATAATAGTGGCTTTAATAAGACAAGTTTTCCCTCTTGTGTTACGAGACAGAATAGGGTCTGTCTGGCGCAGTCAGGTTTTAGCTCTCAGGGCAGTAAGCCACCATGTCTGTGCATCTCCAGCATCCTAATACAATTTCCAACTCATGGTCTACAGTTCCTGCTTGACCATGCCATCACATCTGCATTCCAGACAGGAAGAAGGTAGAAGGAAGGACATATACTGGAGAGAACCTAGCCAGAGGCCATCCCCTGCTGTACACTTATGCTACCTTGAAATCTAGGGTATGGTTGTTGAGCAGAAATGGGTGTACATTGAAGAACCACTTCTACCCCTCTGTTACAAGAGGTAAATCTCCCTGTTCCAAATGGAAATTTGAAAAAACAGTTTTCTGAAATGGAAAGAATTAGCAAATAACACATAGGCTTTCTCAGAAATTTGGAGGCAGAGAGAGAGAATCAAACAAGCAGATGAAGTCATTGAAGGTAGCTGCCTCTGGAAGGCAGGAGTGGGGCAAGGAAGGGACCGGAGTTTGTATGCTCAGCCTTGCGGTGCGCTAGGACTTCCAGAACAGCATTTGCACTTTGAGAAGGAGGCTTAAGGCCACAGGTTGTGTCTTGGTGCAAAGCATCCACTTTGCCTGCTATCTTTGAGTCTTTGCTATCTGCAAACGCCTGTGCCTACTGTCTGAGGATCAGGCTCAAGACATTTAGCCCCAGAGAGTTTATTTACCCACTTTTTCTATTACTAAATTTAAAAACGTTGAGGAGAAATGAAACATATCTGACCGAGCCGGTTCACAAGCAGTCCCAAGGACATTAGCAGTATTCAGCACAAAAAGCCCTCTCCATCCATGGCGCTTTGTGTAAGAAGAAACCACACACTCTATGAACAGATTGCTAATCGAAATATGACACCAGGGCCCACCCACAACAGGGGGAAGAGGGAAATGGAACCTGGAGCCATGGAATCCAAGAAGCTGAAGAAATGATTCTATGCTCATCAGAAAAGAACTGTCCAAAAGATTGCTGGATTTTCACGAGGAGTGTATCACGTCTTTCACTTGTATTCATAGTAGGTTTTGTTTGTTAACTGCTTAAGACAAAAGGAACTAATGATCATGAGACAAGAATCCAAAAAGGAAAATAGTCACTGAACTTGTATTAAATCATCTTATTTTCTCATGTTATTACCTGGCCTTGGTGCTTACATCACTTAATTGGAGGCGGCGGGGAGGGGAGGTCTTGAGGCAGCAGTGGGATAAGTGGGGAAGTGAAAGGCCAACAGTTTAAGTGGGTTGCCAGCAGGTGCGTGATGTGGGTGGCGATGAAGTCCATTAAGGATGTAATTCTGGAAGAAGCTCTTGACGCTGATCATTTGTGAAAAGGAGATTTTTCCTCCCACGTACGTTGTTCTGTACACTTGTCTACAGACCTTGAGCATCGTCCTTCCATCTGCTCATCAACTTCGGAATTACTAACACCGCGCCACTTTGAGAGAGCAGACAAGGTTATTAACTTTGGCAAGAGATGAAAATTTGGCTTTAATATACATGTGAAATTGAATTGTCTGTAACACAAAGCTTTGGAGATTACCCATGCAAAATGAGAAGGATCTGAATTTAAAATTGTTCTCAGTACAGTAAAAAGTAATTCTGCAGACTGCATTTTTACTGCATTGAAATCCATGAAAAGATTGGCTCTATTAATTTAGATTTAAACATAGACTGTGTGTCTTCTAAAAATGGTAAATGAGATGGAAAATGTACTTTACAGGAAAATGTTTCTGGAAATGCTTTAGGCAGACAGACCCCTTCTCCATGTCTCTGATTGCTTCTCACTGAGCTGCTTCCGAGGGGGAGCTCTGTCTCCTGTGATGAGGACACACAGACATTGCCTCGGTTACTCTGTAGGCTCTAGGGGTGCACAGGAACGAAGAAGTGGGGACCACAACAAAGTTATTGGCACCCTTACATTAGTCTCCAAAATAGCATGGTGGCAGAGGAGACAACCCTTGACAGGAAAAATATTACAAGACTTGAGTGTATTTTTGCCAGTGTCCAAGGCCTTCCTACAAGGAAACCAGAGTGTAGGATTTGGTGACACAAACTAGCTTGTCACACACAAAAGAATTTCCTTTTGTTTAATGAGAAGTTGGCTTTTTCATCCCTTGCTCTAAATTGCTTTATGTCACAATGAACATATTTCTTGTTCATTATTAATTAACCTCGTTAATTAATAAGCCATCAACCAAAATAGATTAAAATGGTCACTGTGTCTATGTGTCTGTCTTGGAGAAGTCTTAAAAATCTTCATTTCTTAATAGAATCTAACAGTGAGGAATCCAAAGACAAGTGATGCCCTCTGCATTTTTCTTAGAGCTGATTCACAGTAAACAGAGCTGAGGCTAGAAAGTCACCTGAACTTGCAGATGCTTTCACATAGCTTATCCAGTTCAACCCAGATGAGTGGTAGCACAGCAGAATAACACAGTGCGTTGCCTGTCCTCATCTCCACTTGCTTTCTCTTGCATTCCAGGCATCGCTGTGCTTTACTTACATCTCTATGATGTGTTTGGGGACCCTGCCTACTTGCAGATGGCGCACGGCTATGTAAAGCAAAGCCTAAACTGTTTGAGCAAGCGTTCCATCACCTTCCTGTGTGGCGATGCAGGCCCCCTGGCTGTGGCTGCTGTGCTGTATCACAAGATGAACAGTGAGAAGCAGGCAGAGGATTGTATCACACGGTAATCATGTTTGTTTGTGAGAATTGTTGCTGAAACACCATTAGGATTCTACATATGTTAGCAAAAGAAAATTCTGAGTTTACTTGTCTCTCAGCAAATAGATCTTCCTGCATTTGGTCAGTTCTTATATTCCTGCTATAGTTAAAGAATAGCCTTGTAATCCCTATTTTAGTACAAGATAGAAGACACCAGCATGGTCCAGATCAAAACCTTGATTATGGGATAACTAATTCACTGTGCTCCCCAAAATCAGCATCTGAAAAGGAAGTGGATCTCTTCTTGTATGCGAGGGACCAAAAACTAATTCCAGATGCCATTCTAAATGGGTTGTGTGAACATCTATAATCCCAGCACTCAGAAAGCTAGGGTGGGAAGATACTGAATTTAAGGCCAACCTAGGCTGTGTACTTAGACCATCTCCAAAATCCAATAATAATAAGGATGATGACAATGACAGTAATAACAACCATAATGGTGACTGCCTTTTTTTGTGGGCAATGACATACAAATCTAGATTATTATTATCATTATCATCATCATCATCATCATCATCATTATCATCATCATCATCACTTTGAATATAATTCATGGCAAACTATGCACTGGTGACTTTTAAAGAATTGTTAAACTTTTCTCCAAATAGACAACATTATTGTCTTTGTAAAAAGTTATTGAGCACTCTTTTGAACTCTGGAGAAATGTGGCTGGCATGCAACTCCATGTACTCTTGGTCTCTCACTGAGCAAATGAAAGTCAGCAGGTAGAGTTGCGTTTCTGACAGTGTGATCATCCCAGAGTCAGCTGTGACTTTTATATGCCCACTGTTCTTTCTTATAATTGCTACTAGAAGGCATAATTATTGATTTAGTTTGTTGAGGAATCCCTATATTAACATATATTGTCCTTCTGTATCAGTGGGTTTACCTCCATAAGCTCAGCCAACCATGGCTCAAAAGTGTTGGGCAAAAAGTTTATGTTGTTTTTCCCTAAACAGTGTGGCTCTTTATGGAGTGCTTTATTTATAACAGAGATGTTCAAAGTATAATGAAGATGTTCATGGGTTGTATGCTAACCCATGAAGGATGGGAGTGTCAGTATAGTATCTTTTGGGGGTGCCAGAACCAGTTTCATGGATGCCTAGCAATTACTGGTCTGTGTGTATAATTCCTCAGCAGGCTTTTTGAACTGTTCAAGTTACGATTGTGTTACAAAGAAGGAATTATTCATACCTGTGTTGGTTAGTGTATGTATAACTTGCGTAGGCGATCACACACACAGAAGTTTTCCATTCTCCCCAAACGCCCTGTACAATGATACTTTCTCTTTATAGCAATTTTTTTTCTACTTGAAATTGTAAGCACAATAGGGAAGCCAAAGAATCTTTTGCTCTACTATAGCATTATATGAATCAATATAGTAAATCATTTTCTGCATTGACATTTTAATACATAATTATGCTTATAGCTATCAAAAGCTACAAATGATATAGTCCTACTTCAAATGAAAAATGACATTATCTAGTATGAATAGAAAAAAAAAGCTATAGCAAAGAATCATTTAATATAAAACTATACAAGACTTAGAGAAATCTCAGGCTGGTCCCCAGCTAAAATCGTCTCCATGCTGGCTAGCCGTCCTAGTGCTGGAAGATGCTGCACAGGCTGCTATAGTGATGACATTATAGTCATACTCAACCCTGTGTGTTGTACTCCTGACCTACCAAGCAGGATGCGCCCACTGGTGCAATAGAGGCATGACTCCAATAGGGGTAACCAACTGTTTTCTGATGGACTTGAGCCCTCCTCACCAGGAGAAAATTCTTATCTGGTACTATAAGCCTGGTCAGAAGCCCATGACCGGGCAGGTCATGCATCCTTTAGGGGAAGCTACTGCTGTTATTTGCTAAGGACATGAAATACCGGTCACTTGACTTCTAAATATACATTGAACACAAGTTCCTGTTGAGCATTGAGCCCTAAATGGGCCATCATGTCACCCCTCCAATCTCAGAGACTACCAGAAGCTGGAAAGAATGTGAGAGCCCCAGGAAAGGCTGGAGTGCTGCGGAATTCTGCCTAGTGGGTGTGACGTGACCGGTGCTCGCTTTAACTCTCAGCAGCTGTGATTGACTCCAAGACACCTGCAGAGCAGCGGCTATACCTCCCCTTCAGTGGCACCACTAGCCCTGAGCATCTTCTCAGCGGTCAGTGGCTGTGGAGGGCAGGGACAGCTTTTCAGTGGTGCGGCACTGGTAAGATGCCAGTGCGTTTGTGAAGGGCCACACCCACATTCCTGAGGGTAACCTTCATTAAACTTGTGGGTTCGCAAAAAATAAAATTAAAATATGAATTTGATAAAAAACTGTCGTCACCAGAGGGATAGGTGATACAAAGCAATAATTTCTCCTAAAAGTTGAAGTAAAGTATGTTCCTACCAGGGCTGTTTACTGATGTATGACTAGCTGGTGTAAAACTGTTAGATGCTCTCTTATGTCTGAAACACAGACACTGTCTTTTTTATTTATTAGTTTTTGCACAGCCAGTTTAAACCCATTAGGCGTGTGAGGTCCCTGAGATCACATTCTTAAGTATCACTGTGACTTGACATCAGATAACATTATAGTGGTTCCAGTGTGTCACACACAGTCATCTTCCCTGAAATACAGTGGCCAAGTAGAAATCTGCTCTAAGAACTTTAATTGCATTCAATGGAAACAGGTGTTGAAACAGATTGGCGTTTGTGCTCAGTCCTGGTTATACAAAATGAAATACCTCTCTCTGCCTGCAGTCTTCAGGAGCTCATGTGTAGGGAAAGTCCTCCAACTCTAGGCTGCAGTGTTTTGTTTGCTAGTAGCATGCAAACAGCCTTGCTAGATGAGTAAACTAAGACTTGTTTATTGCTTATTTGATTCCTTGGTTATAAGCACCCTTTGTGATTTACATATTATTAAAAAATTATGACATTTTAAGAATATTTTATTTATGGTCAGCAAACTCATTACATAGAATTAAAATACAGAATGTGAGATCAGGCGTGGTGGGTCTCATCCATAATCCCTAGCACTTGGAAAGTTGAAGACCGAGGATTTCTACAAGTTGAAGGCCACTCTGGGCCTCGTCCACAGCCTAAGATTGTCTCAAAACAAACAAAAAAAAAAGTGTGTGTGTGTATGTATGTATGTCTGTCTGTGTGTGTGTGTGATTACTTCTATACTCACATACATAGACAGATGTGACTGAAGGGAAGACTGTTACAGTTTGTGGCCAGAGCTTTGACTGCCTGGCTTCTTACTGCATGATCTCTCTGGACTTGCAGTGCTTGATCACTTTCCACATCTCCTCCCTTCCTCTGTGTGGCAAAAATTCCTCCGCTTGAGTTTCTTGTCCAGAATTATTTTATACTGTCAGGTATTGGATCCGCATGCCTGCTCTTTAGTGAGCCTTTTTTCTGGTGTCACGTCTTCAGGGGTGTCACACTCATTTCTTCAGCAACGTCTTTCTTGTGTTCCATTGACTGCACCATCCTTTTACCTTTCCAGCATTTTCTTGATGTAATGAGCTCTCAAAATCAGGATTTTGAGTTTGAAAGAACAAACATGCCTTTAATATACAAAAGTGATGTTTTCACAAAGAAATAGTTTCATTACACTTTAGTTCTTAAACTTGCCTCTGAGGATCTTTGGCTTCCAGAATGGAGGAGGATGGAGGGTTGGAGGGGATGACTGACAAGCAGTGACTACAAACAGTCCTGTTGTCTTGCCAATGGCCTGGGTGAGACAACACCTCTCCTGGTTCTCCACTGTCTGGTAAATACCTTGTAGGTCCTTTCTACACAGTTGGGTGTCAGGAGCACAGTAGAGAGCCTCGCCTGTTTCATAGTGAGTCAGCAGCCTGGCAGATCTTAGTATGCTCAGGCCAGTCCCTAGGATGGTGAGGAACTGACTTTTTGGACAGAGGAGGAGATGTGTGATAAATCAGAAATTATTATCAGCTTATCCAAACAAATAACTGGAGCCTCAGCGATACACTTGTGGGCTTGAGAGTTTCCAAAAAGACATAAAATAACCATTACGATTTTCAAATGACCTCATTATTTTATCTTAGAATGTAGCATGTGACGCGCACAGCTTCAAGCCCTACCTTTAGTAACCAGAACCAGCTAATATGTGCTGCTAATCTGCTTTCAGATCCAGAAAATAAATGCACCATGTCCTCTGTTAGCCTAAACGCTAATTTTAGGCGATGTTGGCTCTGAACAGGGTGTTGTCTGTAACCATTTAAACTGTAGTACCATTTGCCTCGTGCAAATGAATTTGGTTTTACAATGTTGATTGTATATTGCCACCTAGTGGTAGTGTGGGTGAGAACACTGGCATTTTTGGAATTCAGTACTTCAATTTCTATTTTAGTAGGATCATTGGTGAATGCAGTAATCTCACAGTACTTCCTAGAGCAGAAATGACACCAAAGTTTTCCTTTTTTAATGGTTTCTTCAGTCCCTTTGCAAAAAAGTAAATCAAGTTGGTTTTTATTCCCAAAGTCTATAGGATTGATGCCTTTGTATTAGAAGTTGATGAAGTATTCCGATCTGACCTTGAGGCACCTGTTCTGGCCACTGCAGCAGCAGATTTTGTATGTAGCAGACAGATTTGGTTATTTGGCCCCAGTGTTATTCGGATACAATTTCTTTTGGAAGGGAAAAAATAATGGTTTTCTTGGCAAATGCTTTTAAGTTCTTTTGAGATTGAGGGGCTGGCTGAGCTCCTCTGCCTGAGGCCATGTAGATTGCCCTTCCAGATCTTCCCTCTCCAGAGGGAGCATGTGTGTAGCCGGATGACAGTGGACTGACACCGCCTCCCCCACTGCTGGGCTTGTGCTGCAGTGTGTGCCAGCGCGCTCGGCTCTGTGAAGCCGCTGTTCCTAAGAGCCTTGAATTGCCTGACTGCTAGGCATGTGTCATAACAGAAGAAAGAGGCCTAAGAATCTGCATAGCAACCTTTGTAGAATGACTGGAGGGTGATGTAGAGTAAACGTGCCAGTCATTTGTGTTACTCAAAGGTCTGCATGGATATATACTGAAAGACCCCGGGAATCAAGATTGTTGGATCCCAAGACATGTAAGACACCTTAGGCAGCCATCTAGAAATAGCTCACCCCCTAGAAATGAAAACAAACAAGCATACATACATACGTACATACATACATACGTATATACATACATACATGTATATACCATGCAGCCTAGCCAACACCAGTATTTGTAGTAGTAACCTTATTCAGTAGTCCAAAAATGCTGTCAATTTTTCTTTTAGTTTGTTACTACCAGGATTGACCTTGACATACACACCCACCACGCACACACACACACACACACCCACACACACACACACACACTGCCATTTGTATTTTCTTTTAAGTACAAGTAAAATTGGAGGCTGAGGATGTAACTCAGAATGATGCCCAAGACACTGGGTGTGTCCCTAGCACTGCAGCAATAAGGTGGTGGGGGTTTGGGGGTGGTGAGAAGTCTAAAACAGCATAGCCGCTGTTCTACCACTCAGACAACCCTGTTAGCATTGATCAAAGCTTTGACAGTATTGCAGTATATTACAAGGAAACAGAAACTTCTGGCCATGGTAACCCTGTCACTTTATTTCCTATAATTGTGAAAAGGAATAAAGAGAAAATATGAGCTAGCATTTATATGTTTTGCTAATTTGAGGTACATCAATTTCTTGCAATATGCCATTCTTCCGAAGACCCATATTTTTTTTGTATCAAAGAACAAATGCTCACTTAAAAAAAAATGTACCAGAAATGAAGAGATGGGTCAGTGGTTAAGAGAAGAGCGAGCTCTTGTTGCTCTTGCATAGGACCTGGGTTCAGTTCCCAGAGGTCACATGGTGACTCACGCTCTCCATGATTCCAGCTCGAGGGGACCCATACCTTCTCTGACCACTGTAGGTACCAGGCGCAGGTGTGGTGCACATGCATAATTCAAGTGAAACACTTAGAAAATGAGTAAATCTTGTTTTTGCTTAATTTTTAAAAACACAAATCCTTTATGCCTTCCCTGAGCCTTTCTCCCATACCTGTCGGCTGTTTCAGTCACAAACTCATGTCATTCTGACTACAGGACAAGCCTTCTCATTGTAGCAGCATGTGCCTCTCTCTCCCCGTCATGATAGAAGTGGTAGAGAAGGGAGGTGAGGGAGACATTTGCTTCCTCACAGACAATCATCCTGCACAGCTATCATCCCTTACTGTATGTCCTGATGTGCATCTGGCCTTGTAGGAGCAGTTATCAGGGATCCATGTGCGTTTCTTGTGGTCTTGATCTGGGTATATTATTAGTCTCCAGAGGCCGTGGCTGTATACCACCTCAGCTGCACCCTGACTCCTAACTGTGTGAAAATAAAAGCCTAGGCAAGGGCCTCATTCTACTGAATGGGCAAATCTTTATTAGGAAGAGGAGCACATGGTAGCTTCATGACCTGCTTTTGTAGCTCAGAGAAAGCCACAGTGTCCTAGACTAAGTAGTAGACAAGAAAGGCTGTACACAGCCTACACCTTGTCAGCTCATTCCACCAAGAAAGCCATTTTCTCACACTCTTACTGCTTTTGTTAACCAGTCTATGGATTTCGATAGAAAGGGTTGCGTCCCTATGACTGTTGATCCCTGGTTACAATATTTCATATGCAACCATTCGCTCCTTGTGACTCATAATACTACAAACTTGTTCAAACATTTGAGTGTAAAATCAAGTTAGGCACACACACTAAGCTCACAGTCCAGCACAACCACAGATAAGAGAGTCATTTTTAGAGATGAGACTAGAGGAGCAAAGATGAAATGTGCTTAGTATATCATAAAATACCGGATATTATTTGATTTTCCAGAAAATCCCTGCTGTTTCACAGTAATACCACTTTGTCGAGTTTTGACAAAAATTTAAACGTTTTAATAACACTTTATTAAATGTGTGTGATAACATTGAAATTCATAGACTAATTTAGAGAAAATTGAGTTATAGTTTCAAAACTCCATGTGATTAAAAAGTTTAAACCAGCCAGACAGTGGTGGTTCATATCTTTAGTCCTAGCACTGGG
The DNA here is from genome assembly GCF_000317375.1 of Microtus ochrogaster. Lineage (NCBI taxonomy): Eukaryota > Metazoa > Chordata > Mammalia > Rodentia > Cricetidae > Microtus > Microtus ochrogaster. The sequence continues at coordinate 41,463,275 of NC_022030.1, forward strand.
GAGGCAGAGGCAGGCAGATCTCTGTGGGGCCTACCTGGTCTACAGAACAAGTTCCAGGACAGCCAGGGCTATACAAAGAACCCCTGTATCAAAACTTAAAAATTAAAAAAACAAAAACAAAAACTAAAAACCCCACAACTCATATAAAGGTTCATTCTCAGAGTTGAAACTGTCTGTAATCTGTGGAGCCTTCCAAGCGTACCTTCTGTGGGGTCTTCCCCTACTTCCTGGTTGCCTGGAGTATGGTTGACCAGCTGTACATGTTTCCTCACTGAGCCTGGTTCTGGGCTAAGTACGCAGAAGTTAGAGGTAAGTAGGGCTTAACCCTCTCCCGGAACCACAGTGCCTCTAGTCTTCCTCGGAGTTTCAACTCCTATGGGTTCCCGATGCTGTTGCTTCACCTTGGTACTTAAGATGCCTATTTTCTGGGCTATAAGACAACCAGACAACCAGAGAGAGAAACAAGGCCTTACCCATTCTAATCCTTTATTGATGACCCTCCCTTCCTGTTCAGACAAAACTCCTCTGGGCTCACTCTCGCCCACTGCTACCCACTTCTGTGTGTTTGGCTGTACTGAGTTCAGGCCAAGGCAATACTGAAAGGGGAAATACACCCCCGATCTATTATCCCAGATTCTGCCCCAGGTATCTGCTGCTATTTTCTTTTAAAGTCTTTAAGCTGCCATGTGTATTTTGTCTAGGTTTTTGGAGTTATGTTTAATGAGAGAAGGAAGGATAGAGTCTACTTGCCGCTCCTTAACTGGGAACAGAACCCATTAAAACTTTGAGAAGCTGCACTGAGTCTGTCAATAAGAACCAAATAAATTATATTACAACTTTTTTTTTTTTTTGGTTTTTCGAGACAGCGTTTCTCTGTGGCTTTGGAGCCTGTCCTGGAACTAGCTCTGTAGACCAGGCTGGTCTCGAACTCACAGAGATCTGCCTGCCTCTGCCTCCCGAGTGCTGGGATTAAAGGCGTGCGCCACCATCGCCCAGCTATATTACAACTTTTAAGGAATGAAACTACTCTGTGTGTGCTCAACAGGGAAGGACTACAAAGGGTGTGGCAGAACATTGCTGGGTTACATTTATGTTGATACATACATGTCTTTGTGCTTGTATGAACACAAATCTAGAGATACATACATTCTCATATCTATACAGCTTGGTGGTCAAGGTTGTTTCTAAGAATAAGAGCTAAAGGGCTCTGTGCCGTTTGCCTCATGCAGTCTCCTTGTGGCAGATCAGGCTGCAGTGGAGATGAGTGGGACACGGCAAGTGTTTGATTAAAGCCAGTGGCACTCTTAAATGTCAGTTAGTCTAGGCTAAATGCTGGGATGGCAGCCGCCCCTAGCTCCTCCGGTCCCCACTGCTTAAGTACAAGTCTGCGTACATGAGAAGCTAGGCAAATTCAGATAGCCTCAGGCTACTTGTGCTTTCTCATTATGTTTTACCACTTCCATTGTGAACTTAATATAGGGCTAAACTGATTTTAGATATGTATGTTTATGTATCGGTGTACATACTTTTTAGTGGACCAGTTTACATGCTAATGTCTGATCCCTGTCAGATGATCACAGCCACGTGTTTCTGTTCCTAGGCTCATGCACCTAAATAAGATTGATCCCCATGCACCAAACGAAATGCTCTATGGCCGCATAGGCTACATCTTCGCTCTGCTTTTTGTCAATAAGAACTTTGGAGAGGAGAAGATCCCTCAGAGCCATATTCAGCAGGTAATACAGCTTCGTGGGCTTTAGGGGGTGATTTTAGGCATCTTCTTACACACTCTGTCTCTCCAGTTAGCACAGCCCATGTAGAAAGACCATGTGTCTTGACCTCTGTAGGTCAGGCACACAGAGCCAACAGCTACAGTCAGTATGTGGGAAGCTCTGTCAGGAGCAGTAGGAGTCAGAAGGCTGTCCTGCTCCATTTGATACTTCAGAGGCCTTTTCTGGGGGAGATAGAGGGCAGATCTCATCTCTCAGATGCAAGGATCTCCTTTGGTATCTAGAGGAGTTTGTGCTTTTTTTTTTTTTTTTTTGAAAAACATGTAGGTTTTTTAAAATGATAGTAAAAAGAGTTGAGGGTCCTCCTGAACCATCTTATAGGCAGAATATGTATTCACACTTCTCAGAAGGGAGCTGTATCCTTTCTGGTGGAAGACGCTGTCTTATTCCCTACCAGTAATTCGGTACTTCTTAACAAAAAGTTTCTTGCCTCTGCCAAGCACACTTTTTGTCTAATTGTCTTGTTATTTTGTTTGGCGTTCTCCCTGCAGATTTGTGAAACAATCTTAAGTTCTGGAGAAAACCTAGCTAGAAAGAGAAACTTCACAGCAAAGTCTCCACTGATGTATGAGTGGTACCAGGAATATTACGTGGGAGCTGCTCATGGCCTGGCAGGAATCTATTACTACCTAATGCAGGTAAGAGATGCCTAAGGAGAGACGATCCTAGTACTGTAACCCCCACGTGCACTGTGTTGGGTAGGGAGCAGGTCCTAGTACATCTACGCCTCTGCCAGTCACTGTCACACCCCTCACAGTCACCTGACCTCAGCAAAGGTGCTGTAGCCAGGGTGCACCTTCAGTTATGAAAGCATGAAGACACCATCCTGGGGGGAGGTACCAGGTTCCCAGATGAACTCACCGAGGGCCCCTGGAGCAGTATCTCAGCCTCTAATTCCATATGAGTGCTCTTTGCTCTGCTCTCAGAAAATGCCTTGAATTACAAGTATCATTCCCTATTATTATAAAGGACAACCTAATGAAAGAAGTTCTAGGAGTAACCAAATGAGCACACACTGCCTAAGGTTCATCAAGGGGGTAAAGCCAAGAAGACTTTCTGGTAGATTTTGTCTGATTTGCCTGAAAAAAGCAGAATGTGCTGTGCCCAATAGTTCTTACGTTCTGACAGTCTTGGGAGACATCAACCAAACTTAGAAAGACTGAAGAAAAATAGAACTTAAGAGGTCAGAAAAATAGCTCAGAGGGTGCCATTTTAAGGGAACAATTGGCATTTACAAATGAGAATTTGTGGCAGAAGAAAATGGATTCTTGATGGCAGCAGAGGTCTGTGGCTCCCCTTGACAAAGTGCAACATCACATAGGGGAGGTGCTGCACTCGTGCATGTAGCATGTGGGTGTGCACTCGTGCATGCAGCATGTGGGCGTGCACTCGTGCATGCAGCATGCATGTGTGGGCGTGCACGGTGCTGTCTGACTGGAAGAGTACAACCTGTGCTCAGCGCACAATTGCTTTTAAACACAGTCACAGTTTGGGAGCGGCGACCAGAGGAGAACCTGGACTTATTTATTTATTTATTTATTTATTTATTTATTTATTTATTCTGTTTTCCATTAGAAGTTGTATAGTTAGCACCTTTTCTGGACTGCTCCCTCAGTGACTCTTATTTCTAGAACTACACGTAGATTAATCTCTTAAGAAGCTTTGTGAAAGGCAGGCCGTGTCTCCTGACATTCAGGCTGAGTTTTAAAGTCATACATGCCAGTCAATGAGTGGCCTTGTTGACCTGTCATTAAATCTGATAGTCAAGAGATATCTGCCCTGCCTCTTTTTATTAGCTCTAATAAGAAATCTGAAAACTACAGTATTGATTTTTCAATTTCCAGGTTGTTATCTTTTCGAAAAGATGAAGTTTTTAGTAATGAAAATCCATTTGTGAATGTGCTAGATAACAATGTAAAATTGGACAGTATTACTTCTAGGCCATGTTGGATAATTCCTGGAGAGTGATTTACTCTGCTTTTAATACTTTCTGTTGAATACTCTTCTTTATGTCCAGTACTATTCTTAGATATCTTGAAGAACACAGAGCCCTGAGAACACACTGCATCATGTATTCTAGTACCGTATCCAGAGAGGAGCATCCAGTGCTGTGTGGCCCTCACCCTACACACCTACCCCTTGCCTGGAGTGCAGTACTTTGAATGTCTCTTTTAAAGAGTGAGCAAGGCATTGAATCAAGAACAGGATCAAAAGGAGAAATAACAATATCCCAAATGATGTCTGTGTGCCCTGCATCACACTGCCATATAAGCCTATATATCATCATAGTAGAATGAGCCATATACAAGTCATTTCCAATTTGGTGTTGAGCCAAACTGCAGTTCTGCATCGGGTCTCAGCCCCATGCCCTTCCCTGTTGTAGGCAGCACCCACCACCTCTCTGTCAGAAAGAGGGAGCCAAAGTTGGTGGTCAGTGCTTCTCTGCCCTTGACAAACATCTGTTTCACTTCTGTTTGCAAGCACTGGCTTAGGAAAAGTACTTGTGCCTATGTCCATAACAGCAGACACTGGAAATGGTGTGTACAGAAGGCTTTAAGACTTAATTAGCAGCCCAATTGTGATTTGTTCCATTACTTTAAAATTATAAAACAAAAAATGAAAACAATATCCAGCAACTGCAAAATAGTGGAAGAGATATAGAGCCTTTTAATGACTTAAAATTTCCTATTAGTCATGTTTTGTTTTGTTTTGTTTTTTTCTAGTTTAAAACTCATTTTGAGGTCTGGGAATGTATTTTTCTTCAGCAGAACTAATAATTCTGTTTCTCATGTTTAGCCCAGCCTTCATGTGAGCCAAGCCAAGTTACATAGTTTGGTGAAGCCCAGTGTAGACTTTGTCTGTCAGCTGAAGTTCCCTTCTGGCAATTACCCTCCATGTTTGGATGATACCAGAGACCTGCTTGTCCACTGGTGCCACGGTGCTCCTGGGGTCATCTATATGCTCATCCAGGCCTACAAGGTACCTCATGCCTTCTTATTTAACAGGAACTGAAGATACATACCAGACTGTTTTGTAAGTTAACACAATCCTCATAACCGTTAAAGGATTATGAATCAGCTGCTAAGTCTAAGGTTATTGTGCTGAACGAGTTGGCATCCATTCTCAGTGTCCGTCCCACCACAGTGGGCACCATCTCCTAACACTTCACTACCACAGTAACCAAGGTGACAACAGAAGTAGCAGAGCCTGGATCACTACCCCAGACGCGTTGCCATAAACAGAATATTCTTACACTTTGCTGCAAGAATGTGAAATGCTCCAACTGCTGAGCAGATAGATTGTTGACCCTTCAGAGATCAAGTTCTGAACATGTAACCTAGGCATTCCTCTTCCAGGCTTATGCCAAAAGAAAAAATTTCAAAATAATTAAAAGAGAAACATGCAGCTGCTGTTCCTAACAGCTCCTTGAGGGCCAGAACGTGAAAATATCAAAACATCCGTCATCCATCAGGAGACGAATGTACAGATAAAGTCCAGCGTGTGCATTGGGGGAACAGTGTCCGCTGAAAGGACAGTGGAATATACACTATAATACTCTCAACAAACAAAATAGACACTCAGAGATGCAATGGAAAGAGGAAATTAGACTTCTATGGAGTGATGAGCAGTAGGAAAATTTATAGAGACAGGAAGTAGAAGGTATCAGGGTCAGGAAGTATCGAGCAGGGACAGAGGGCCTATTGCTTGAAGTCTAGTGATAAAGGTAGAAGTGTTGTGTGCACAACTTCATGACTGTAATTAATGTCACTGAATTGTGTGCATAAAATGCAATCCTGGTGCTGGGAGGTTGGAGACAGAAAAAGATTCCTAGGACTTCCGGACCAGCTAGTATTGCCCAGTCCTTGACCTCCAGGGTGAGTAAGAGACCCTATCTCAAACATTAAGGTGGGGAGCAATTAGAGAAAACACCTGACGTTGACCTTTGGCCTTCATCGGTTCCCACATATACACACATATAACACACACACACACACACACATACACACACACATGCACTCATATAACACACACACATACACACACACATGCACACATATAACACACACACATGCACTCATATAACACATACACACATGCACTCATATAACACACACATACACACACATGCACTCATATAACACACACACACACATATAACACACACACACATACACACACACATGCACTCATATAACACACACACATGCACTCATATAACACACATGCACAGGCACTCATATAACACACACAGGCACGCATATAACACACACACACACACAGGCACTCATATAACACACACACACACATGCACTCATATCACACACACACACACACACACTCCTTAATGGTGGAGGGTGTCACAGTCCCTCAGCAGCTGCCGTGCGTTCTTTGGAGAGGGACTGGTGATAAGAACAAGTGCCCAGTTGAGTACAGCTGCTGCGTCAGTCACACACACAAGATCAGACCCAGGTATGTTTAAAAGCAAGCTAGTTGTGTTAGTTTGCTCTTTTGTCTTTGTGATAAAACACTGACTACAAGGAACTTGGAGCAGGGAAAGATTTGTGTGGCTTATAGGTTAGTCCACCATAAGAGAAACCAAGGTAGAAACCTGGAGGCAGAAATAGTGTTTACTATTTCCCCTCCCCTAGCTTGCTCAGCCTGCTCTCTACACAAGCCAAGACTACCTGCCAGGATGGTACCACCCACAGTGGGCTGGGCCATCCACACCAGTCAGCAGTCAAGGAAGCACCCTACAGACATGCCCACGGGCCATCTGATGGGACAGTTCCTCTTCCCAGGTGTGCCTAGGCTGGTGTCAAGTGGCAGAAACCTCACTGTGAATCCAGTCAACGTTAAGAATTTGTCTCTGGCGGTTCCACACCTTCTGTCACTGCATTCCTCTTTTCTTGTCGCCTCCTTCTTTGGTTTCCCGCCTTGCTGTTCCTTCAGAAAGGGCTACCTGTTATGTTCAGCGAGTCCGGTTTTATCCCAGGCTTTTTCAGACCCAGGCCAGCTGGCCTTGGTGAGCTCCCGAAAGAACATCCCCATTGTCTCAGAATGTGGCTGCACCCCTCGCGGTCCTGAGTTCCTTGCTCATGCTCCCCCTCCTTCTGCTCCTGATTTGGACCTTGAGATTGCAGTCCGGTGCTCCAATGTGGAACTCTGTCTCTGTCTCCTTTCATCGCCTGATGAAGCTTAATATTCAGGAGGATGCCTATATGTTTTTCTTTGGGTTCTCCTTATTTAGCTTCTCTAGGATCACGAATTATAGGCTCAATGTCCTTTATTTATGGCTAGAAACCAAATATGAGTGAGAACATCCCATGTTCCTCTTTTTGGGTCTGGCTTACCTCACTCAGGATAGTGTTTTCTATTTTTGTCCATTTGTATGCAAAATTCAAGAAGTCATTGTTCAAGAACAATGGCAATGGGTTTTTGATCCTACTGCATGTACTGGCTTTGTGGGAGCCTAGGCAGTTTGTATGCTCACCTTACTAGACCTGGATGGAGGTGGGTGGTCCTTGGACTTCCCACAGGGCAGGGAACCCTGATGGCTCTTTGGGCTGACAAGGGAGGGGGAGGGAAATGGGAGGCGGTGGCGGGGAGGAGGCAGAAATCTTTAATAAATAATTAATTTAAAAAAAAAAGAAACCAGAACCTACCTCCCAATCATCCAAAAAAAAGAAAGAAAGAAAGGGCTACCTGGAGGGTTTTCCTTTATGCTCCAGATGATGAGACTGATGTGTGTCCCTTGACTCTGCAGGTGTTCAAAGAGGAGCAGTACCTCTGTGATGCCTACCGGTGTGCTGATGTGGTCTGGCAGTACGGACTGCTAAAGAAGGGCTATGGGCTGTGCCATGGCGCTGCAGGGAATGCATATGCCTTCCTGGCTCTCTTCAACCTCACACAAGATGTGAAGTTCCTGTACAGGGCCTGTAAGGTAAGGGTTGGGACTGAGTCAGTTCCTTTATATTATGTCCATGAGCTTAGAGGTAACACGCATGTTCTTTAAGAAAGGCCTTCAGGAAGGATTTGGCTATGTTCACATTCCTGTAAAGGGCAGATTCTGCTGGGACATCTGTGGGGGGAAAGATGAGGAGGCATTTTGCTCATTGTTCATCGACAGCAGTGGCTCTTCCTGCCGCTGAATTCCTCCCAAGCTATGCACCTGCCTTCAAATCACCGGTTTCTCAAAATCAACCCCTCATCTTTGACTTGGTAGTTTTGGAATTTGTCAAAGTAACCCAGAATTTTCACGAGTTTCCAAGATTTCTGAGGATATCACTGCAGTTATTGAACTTCATCTCATTTTCAGTTTGCTGAGTGGTGCTTAGATTATGGAGAACACGGATGCAGGACACCGGATACCCCCTTCTCCCTCTTTGAAGGTATTTTTCACACATACCTTACCTCCTTATATCATCAACTACTACTCTACTCGGTGATAATGTGTTTGAATTCCAGTTGAGGCAACAAACTGGTCTTTACAGTTTATTGTTAAACATATACTTTCTTATTTCCTGATATGTCAGATCAGTTAGCAAGACTGGGATGTAGCTCACCTGTTAGAGCGTTTGCTTAGTTTCCGTGAAGCCTGAATTCCTCCTCCACACTGCATAGATGGGGCATGTTGGCACACACCTATAATCTCAGCTACAATCCCCGCACTCGGGATGGAACAGTAGAGGCAGGAGGATCAGCAATTCAAGGTCATCATCTGCCATTTAGCCATTTTGAAACCCTGTGTCAAAAATTATTAATTAATTAGCAGGCATGCCACCTCAGACTTTAATATTCATAGCTGTAATGTTGACCACCATTTATGAGGCCAGGAGGCCTATGCTAAGTCATGGATGCGGAGCCTCAGAGAGGGCAGTGGCCACAGTGCTGTGGTGAAGGAACTCCTGCATGGCCAAATGGCTTGAACTTGTCTGCCTCCATTCTGTCTGCTCTAAGAACCCCTCTAGGGGTCTCTGATGGAGACATGCACTGCATGCCTTAGCACAATGTTGATACTAAAACAGAAAAAAATAAAGTCACTTTATAAAATGAAGCCATTTGGTGTAATAACTTGTGCCTTTTTCTCTTCCTCTAGGGATGGCTGGAACAATCTATTTCTTGGCTGACCTACTAGTCCCCACCAAGGCCAAGTTCCCTGCATTTGAACTCTGAACGGAAAGTGTGTCCCCCGCAGCATGACCCCTGTGTGTCTTCCAGCCTGGGCTAAGTGTTTCTGTTGCTTCTGAAGAGCAGAATGAAACTGTGTACTTGATGTAGTTGGGTTTTTATTTCCATAATTTGTCTTCAGCATTTCAGCGCCTTCCTTTTTTTATTTACTTTTATTTAAAAGTATAAGTGAAGCCGGGCGGTGGTGGCACACACCTTTAATCCTAGCACTCAGGAGGCAGAGGCAGGCAGATCTCTTCAAGACCAGCCTGGTCTACAGAGCGAATTCCAAGACAGGCTCCAAAGCTACACAGAAAAACCCTGTCTTGAAAAACCAAAAAAAAAAAAAAAAAAAAAGTAAATTAAAAGCCATGTTAATTTTCTTCCAAAAGGAAGGATGATTGACAGGTATAGTATTTTATTGTGATATACATGTATTGGAGGAAACCTTACTCTTATTTAATTTTATGAATGTAACTATGTACCAGCACTCTGTTGGCGTACAAAAGAGTTCTACAAGAGCCATGAATGGCGTATAACAAAGGAAGGGTAGCGATCCACAGTCCTCTGTGTGTGTTGGAAACTACAACTGAATCCAGCAGAATGCACGCTTTTTGTTTACATTTATAGTACATGAGACCACGCCCAAAGTATGCCCGTAAAGGAGTTCCCACAGCACCGTTCCTTAAAATGTTTTCTAAAAACTCAGTAAACCATGCCTGCTAGCATGCTATCCCATCCACTGGGGAGACTGCGGCAGGAGGATTACAAGTAACGGCCAACCTGAGTGGCTTAGTGGGCCCATGTTTCAAAGCAGAGAGAAGAGAGAGGTCTAGTGTATAGCTGAGTGGTAGACACTTTCTTAGCGCACAAGAAGCGCTAGGTTCTGTCCCAGCACACAGGCGCACACACACACACGTGCTCTCACACACGTGCTCACACACGTGCTCACACACACATGCTCACACACACATGCTCACACACACGTGCTCTCACACACACGTGCTCTCACACACACGTGCTCTCACAGACGTGCTCACACACACGTGCTCACACACA
>NC_022030.1:41473390-41493155 GCF_000317375.1 Microtus ochrogaster
CTCACACACACGTGCTCTCACACACACGTGCTCTCACAGACGTGCTCACACACACGTGCTCACACACATGCTCTCACACACGTGCTCACACACACGTGCTCACACACACACGTGCTCTCACACACAGTGCTCACACACACATGCTCACACACACACTCAGTGCAGGTAGACAGGGGTTATATGTAAATGGCCATTGATGAACATTGCCTTCTATCTCTTCTGTTGAATATTTTTCCTCCTACAGAGAATAGTTTTATAACTTGGTTTTCTCCAAATGGTTGATTATTAAAAGGGACAAAAATATAACATATGCTTCTGGAAGAAAAACTTAAGAATTGCAGATTAGACTTGGAACTATGTCTATGCCATTTTTTTAATCTTCTAGTTTCCTGTCTGAACTAGAAATACACTGTATTGTAGCAATGTTACCAAAACTTAAAAGTGGTTCTGATGTGTGTCCTGACCTGAAAGCTAATTCACCACAACAGTTCCTTGTTTTCTGCTAATATCTGGAAATGTTTGGTTTAAAAGAGTTTGTCCTTCAGTGTTCATATGAGATTGGAAAAAGATTTTCTGTGTGCATTTCCTCAGACAGGTTTCCAGCCTGACCTTCAGCTCCTTTAAAAGTTTGGCTTAGGTTTTCCTTGCTCACTGACTGTGCCCGAGAGCCAACTGTCACCCCTTCTGTCAATTGGTCTGAACGTTGGTCTTTTCTGCTTATGCTTACGAAGAGGGTGGGAAGGGAGACACTATGACCAAGAGCTTCTAAGAGAACAGAACTTTGGACAAGCATGCTTGTTCTTAGGAAGCTTCTGATGCTACAGCCTCCATGCTTGGAACACACGAGTCTTGCGTGTCCCAAGTGCAAAAGCCCGTCAGAGTCTGAGACCATGGAGTCCCTGAAGACTCCTTGGTGCTTCAAACTCGGAACAAATGCTTTCAGACTCCTTGGCTCCTCCCTCCCTCCTCATAGCCCAGGCCCTTTGTAACTAACCTGGAACATTTGCTGGCTTTAATACTACAGGGTCTGAGAATATTTAATGTGAATCAAATCACCACGGAGTGTGTGCTGGTTGCTATGAGGAATATCTGTTATTTTCCAGTTGATACCAAAATAGCTAATATAATAAGAAATTTTTTGTCCCTTTAAAGGAAACCTACAGTAGTATTCAAAGAGCAGCTCAGTTCTTAATTCCTAGGGTTGGACTGCTTCTTCTGTGGCCCCTGTCCATCAGTGCTTGTGTGACATCACCCTGTGAAGTGCTGTGAAAGCTGTGTGCAGACTGCCTGGTGGTGTCGGTGTTTGTAAGGGAGAGCCATCAGCAGCAGAGCGCACCCATCCAGCAGACTTTAGAGGAAAAGGCCCACTTGGTTTAGTTACATGGTATATTATAATCTGCCTGTACTTTAAGCTACTGTGGTTACTTATTAAAACAAAAAGAACCAATGTTTTGGTAAGTAGAGACTGGATCACAGTGCTTCCCAGGCATCCTGATGAATGGAGAACTCCAAGTAGGAAGTGTCTTGAGTAAGAGCCTTGTTACTGTCTGAGCTGTCTTCTGCATATTGCCATCCATTCACAGACCCATCAGCGTGAGCAATTCAGCTTCCCACCTTCACTGTAGCTTTTAAAACTTACTGCACTGGCAGAGTATCTGTGCCGCTTTTGTACATAAGAGCTACAAGAGTTTTCTGGGGCTTTTTAACTCAGACACAGTACAAAGCCCCAAGCAACACCACCCCTCTGAGGAAGAGACTGTAAGAGATGTTTAAAACCTTACAGAGGTTAGTTCCCCAGAACCCGGCGGCATTGCTAATCTCCATCCAGAGCCTGTTCGCCCGTGCGTTTTTTCCATTGTACACTTCTGTGCTTAGCTTTTCACCATGGCAGCCTGACTGTGACTGGTTCCGTAGTTCTGCCAGGCCTTCATCTCATCCCATCTGTCCGTCTTTCGTGCTTAGATTCGTCTGGCTCCTTTTTCATAAGTCACGTCACATCCGCATGACATCAGAAGTCTCCATGAAGCTAGAGTTAGCTAAAGGAGCCTAAGGATATTTTTTCTCCTTTCCATTTCCATGAGTGATTGAACTGCAACATTCTGCTCCTGTGACCTCGGGTCAGTTTGTGTCTGCTGTTGCCTTCTCCCGCCTAGTTCTGAAATAAACAGTGTGAGTGGGAACATTTATTTACATACTTCTTAGGCTCCTGGAAATAGGTGTAGTCCCAACTTACTCATTCTGAACTCCAGTTCTAACACGAATAATAAAAAGCCGGGGACAGATATTGGGGTTCAGCCTGAAGACCAGGAAAGCAAAGCAGCAAAGCCACTAGAGAGCTCTTGCCTCCATGAAATCTTCAGACTGAAAGAGAGAGTTCCTGTTTCACCCCGCCTTATATTCCTCTCTAATGCTGGGATTAAAGGTGTGCACCACCACTGCCTGGACTGTATGACTGACTAATGTGGCTGCTTTGCGTTCTGATGTTTAAGCAAGCTTTATTAAAATACAAATGAAATATTACTATATCCAATTCCTTTTCTGCTTCCCTGAAACATGTCAGAGCAAATTTCTGAGTCCTCTGTACCACTGGGCTGTAGGAGACCTGTTTACATCCAGGAAGCTGGAATCAGTCTTGGGGATATTCAGGGTTCACCCCAAGGTTACATTGCCACTTACTGGGAAGGGCTGGGATCATATCTGTATTGACTGACTGACCTTCAATAAAATGTTACTAGGCCTGAGGATCGCCTGCTGTTCTTTACTTCCGTTTGAACATGAAAATTATTTCACTGTAATGGTAAGTAGTGGCTTTTCTTTTTTTGTATAAACTTGCTCATTCCCCGGGATTTGTCCTGTCTTTACTTGATGATTCACTCCTTCCTAGTAACGCGTTTATAGAAAGAAAATGTTATTGCATCTGATCATGATACAGTTAGGAAGACTCCCAGGTTCTGAAGTGAGCCGTGCATTCCCCTCCTGTGCTTCTCTGAGTCTACCTGTAGTCAGAGACTAACAGCCCTGCTCTGGGGATTCTCCCTGCTCACAGTTGTAGGGAGCTGTGAATTGATGTCAATGAATGAGGCCTAATTGTGGGAAAGATCTGCCCAGTCACCTGGGAGACTGCCATTTCTCGTGACACAGCACACTAGCATGTCAGATGTTTGCCAATGTTCTCATGAAACATGTGTTTTCATCTCTGAGCTACAGATGGGAAAGATCTTCCCAGTCACCTGGGAGACTGCCATTTCTCGTGACACAGCACACTAGCATGTCAGAAGTTTGCCAGTGTTCTCATGAAACATGTGTTTTCATCTCTGAGCTACAGATGCTAACATGACCACCATCTCTCCCCGCTGTTGGCTGAGTAAGTCAACACCAGGGATAGGTGTGATCATTTTTCTCTTTTTAAAGTGAAATGAAGGTGTGTGTGGTGGTGTCAGGTCTGTAGATGCTGGCAGTGAGGCATGGAGGGACAGAGCCTCCAGAGGTCACCAGATTCCTTAGTGACCCTCTTCTCTGTTTACCTCTCCCTAGAAAGTAAAAATACACAGTTATCATTGTATTAAAAATAATAAAAGTAATTTGACCCTTTCCACTTACCTATAACTTGTTTGTTCGTATGTTTTAAAGATCCTTTGTCCCTCCCATACTCTCTGATCATTAGAAAATGGTAGTTTATGTCACTTTTTCTTTTCCCACAATAATCCCCACTGTGGACTCAGGACCCCTTACAAGCTTCGTGTAACCTACCTTGTAAATGTCCCTGGAGAATTGTCTGCTTCATTCTCTTTCACATCCACACACTCTCCTGGCCAAAGCTGCGGTCAGTTGAAGCAGGATGCTGGCTTTCTTGCAATGGCTTCACAGTTCCATTCTGTGAACTGATAAACAATTTTCCAGGAGCCTGTGAGATGCATCCTTGGGGACGTATTTTACAGTTTCGTTAGTAATGAGAGAAAGCACAAACAGGAAGCCAAAACGTGGACTAATGAGGATAGAGAAATGGATCTTAGCAGGGCCACTTGGCATAGCCAGCCAGCTTCATTTCACATCTCCACATTAGGTTAACTCTCCATCAATATGCAAATTGCAACCATGGTGACATTAAGTCTGCAGCTAATGTTCTGTCACTCCACAAATAAGTGTTGAAGAAAGCCTTTGTGCGGCATTTAATGGTTATGGGGGGAAGAGGAGAACTCCTTATGAATCAGTTTGTAAAGTACTATCAGAATTGCCTAATTTCTCTGGTGGACCTGGGAATGAAGGGAAGTATTTGATCTAAAAGAGCTGATAGGGCTCGCTGTAAGCGTATGGCTAGCACTGGCTCTTTTCTCAGGAACTGGTGTTTAGCAGTTTCACGTGCACTCTCACGGATACATTTTGTACTGTTAGTACTGCCAGGTTGGGTGCTGCAGGCATGCCTGTGCCATCGTGCTCTGAGCAGTGGGTTTTCTTGATTGCTTGCATGTATGTAAGGTAGGTTCTACATACACAGAACAGCCCCTGTTTTCGCAACTCTACACTGAAGAACAGTGATTGGCCAAGCAATTGCAAAATGTTCTGATATTTGCCCTGGTGCCAACTGTTCTCTTCGTTGCTTCGTGAAGCCTGACATAAGTCTGGCTCTCGTGTGCTCTGTGGATTCACTGTATTTATGGAAATACTGAAGTCACATGCCTTTGTGGGGAGAAGACACACAGCCCAGATGGATCTGCCGTTAGTACATTTGGACAGCCCTGGTGATGAGCGGGTGGAGAGAAATCTGAAGACAAAGCTACTTACTGCTCCAAATCCTCCATTTAGTCAAATTCTAGGAAACCCCCAGAATTGTCATTGTTAATAACTTAGATTTTGCACATGATAAATAAGTCAGCATCCCAGTATGAGATGACTGCAGCAGAGAGAGCTTCCTCTAAGAATGGTGCCACACCCATGCAGTTATGGGCAGCTCGAGTTGGGCTATTAGAAAAAACAACAGCAGAGGGAGGAAGGTAGAGGGATCAGTCAGTAGTTTGTGAATATGATCAAAATAGATTGTGCACATGACACTCTCAGGAAAAATATTTAAAACAAGGTTAAATTCTAGATGCACATACTTTAGAACATCAGTCCTTAACTGATGCATGAGTTCTAATTGGTCTTATGAATAAAAACCCAGAACTAGAAGTCAGGACAAATGCTGAAAGATAAAGGAGCAAGCCACAGCCAACTCTTTCCTTGCTAACTCAGCCATATAGGGCCAATCTGCCTTATATTTCTCTCTCCACCCAGCCATATCACTTCCTTTCTGTCTGTGCAGACCTCCAGACCTCTATGGTTAACTAGTGCCTAGTTCTGCCCTCTGATCTTCCAGAAAACTTTGTTAGAGTGCAAACAAGATTTTGCCACACTTCACAAATCCTTCCATGCCTTTTAGTAACTGGCTCATGGCACAGGTTACTACCAGACTTGGAAATGTGAAGGCCACTGCTAGCATGCACCAGCCGTAGCATCCCATGAGGACTGGGGTGACAGCTGCTTGCAGAAGACTTCTGCAGTCGATTATCTATGAACAAGTGATCTCAGTGTGAAATGGGACTGGGAGGAGCCTATAGTGAGCAGAGATGAAGTGAGAGGTGTGTGCAAGTCAAGAAAACTGCACGCAAATTGTGTAGGGATCACTCTCAGGTGCTCCTAAATGAGTTCAGTCATCTGTCATGGATCTCAAGTGGAGAAAAATGAGTCAAAAGTGGGCTGGTGGTTTTTTTTCAAGAATTGACCGCAGCCAGGTGATGGTGGCAGACGCCTTTAATCCCAGCACTCGGGAGACAGGGGCAGATGCATTTCTATGAGTTCGGAGCCAGCCTGGGCTGCAAAGCAAGTTCCAGGACAGCCAGGATTGTTAACAGAGAAAACCTGTCTCAAAAAACCAACAAAAATAAATAAATAAATAAATAAATAAATAAATAAATAAATAAATAAAAAGAACTGACCACACGTGAAGAGCGTGAGCCAGCAGGAGTCTCTGTCATGGACATGTAGGGTGGAAGGTGAAGGATATGGTCTTGGGACCAGCATATTTTGCAGTGGTGTTTGCAGCAGGTGAAAGCAACGGATTTGGAGAAAACATTCCATTTAGATGGGAACGTCAAGAATTTTTTTTTTGTTTGATTAAAGTATCACAAAAAGATACCCAGAGCAAAGGGTTAATACGAGTCATCTGGAATCAGGAGCTCATGGGGACAACTTAGCGTCCTCTGCTTTTTATTCAGTGTATAAGGAGCCAGAATACACCATCCTTAAAAACACTATTAAACACAGATCAGTCACTTTCTTCTTCCAAAGCCTGTCTCAGTGTTCTAAGTAGTAAATGTCAGATACAAGTGCTGCTGGCCACCTGCCATCTGACTCAGTGTCAGAACTTCATAAAGGGGTGTGGGCTTGTGTGGTTTCAGATGCCATCCATCCAGGGCTGAATAAGAACCTAAAACAATCGAATCTAGGAGACTTGGAAGCCTAATTAGAAATGGGCAGTGGGGAAGTGGCCATGCTTTATTTTCTCCTAAATTAAAAGCCTGATACAAATGAATATGATCATCACTATCCCTTACTAATGTCAATGTGAGCATGTTCCCTGGACGTTTGGCAGTAAGAACTGTTGGGATGAATCACAACCAGTGGATCACACTAATAGTGATTGCTCAGCATGTTTGGTTTTCATTTTTACAAGCCTTCATCAGCTGAGTTAAAACTGAATTTGTCAAATTTATGGTGGCCACCTCAGACACCAACAAGGACAAGTTCATGGTGACCACTGTAATGGTCTGTCCTGTCCTTTTAAGAGACAAGCCTCGCCCACTCCCTCTCCTGTCCACCAAGGCAGGTGGATTTTCCTTCTGCTTCCAGTCTGAGTCCTTCCTTTCCATCTCTTTCTCAATCTGGTTGTTGCTCTTATTCTTCCTCTGCCTCTCTCTCTCTCTCTCTCTTTCTCTCTCTGTCTCTCTATCTGTTTCTCTCTCTCTCTCTCTCTCTCTCTCTCTCTCTCTGTTTCTCTCTCTCTTCTTCTCTCTCACTCTGCCTCTTTCTCCTCATCCTCCTTCTCCCTCCCTCCCCCCTTTTCCCTTCCCTTCCATATCCTACTAAATAAATACCCAACCTCACTCTCAAGAAACAAAAATTGAATTTGACATACTGGTGATGTACCGTGGTAAAATGACAATTCCATCCCTTGTTCACTTGCAGAAAGTAAGATTTCCTAGTACAGTTTCTGAGAATTCCAGAGTCTAGAAGGTGGAGTGTATCAGGTAAATAAAAATGCTCCTCAGGATGGAACAGGAACATGGACTGTGTGGGTGACACCCCAGCCTCAGGAGGATTTCCTGGGCAGCTGCTGTTCTGCTGTTTGCCCCGAGACAGCACAGGCAGGAAGCTGGCTTACCTTAGAAAAAGGGTAAATGGGACAGATTGCTATTGTAGAACCCAAGAACACACCACACATCTGTGCATGGTGGCTTACACCTATAGCCCCAGCACTCACATGGTAGAGAACCAGGAGGCAAGGTTATCCCCAGGTATGTAACAAATCCAAGACCAACTCAGCATTGTGTGTTCCAAAACAGTAAAAACAGGAGCAAAACCATGTACAATGCAGAAGACAGACACCAGAGGGAGCAAGATACTACAAATTCCTGAAAAAGGAACCTGGCAGGCATGTCTAATTGAGAAATTAAGTCACAGAGAAGTTATGTTCCCCTAAGCCAACGGTTCACAGCCCTTCCCTTAGTATCTAGCTGGGTTTAACACTGAGCGTATTCCATGTAGAAAACCCACTTGCAAACACTGGATGAGAGTAGATGCTTTCTTCTTACTATATAATGAGCAACATCTATGCTTTATTATAATTCAAGTATGTCGTGTGTGATAATCACAGAGCAACTGGCGTTTCTGTCTCTTTAGCCATTATCTTGTATTGATAAGTTCATACTCTTCCAGTCACTTAAATACATATTTTTGGTTGTGAGCCTAGCCTTTAACAGCTGAGTCATCTTGCCAGCCTAGCAATATCGGATATATAGCCTTAACTGGCTTTCTCCTGTGACCAGATTGGTGCCTAGCCTAATTGGGTCAGAGAGGTTTCTCTGGCCACTGATGGAAACAGATGCAGACCCACAACCAAACTTCAGGCAGAGTTTGGGGGATCCTGCAGAAGAGGGGAAGAAAGGATTATAGGAGGCAGAGGGTTCAAGGACACCCCAATAAAACTCACAGAATCATCTAACCTGGACTCACAGGGACTCACAGAGACTGAACTGACAACCAGGGAGCCTGCATGGGACTGACCTAGATAGACACTGTATATATGCTTTAGTTGTGTAGTTTGGTCCTCTGTCAGACTCCTTACAGTGGGAATGGGCTATCTCCGACCCTTACTGGCTTTTCAGACCCTGCTCGGCATACTGGGTCGCCTTGCCCAGCCTTAATACATGGAGAGATGCTAAGTCTTACTGCAACTTGATATGCCATGATTTGTTGATACTCATGAGAGACCTGTCCTCCCTAAACAGAAGCAGAGGAAGAGTGGATTGGGGTGGGAGGTGGTAACAGAAGGGGTATCCAGGAAGGAACCAGGAGAAGAGGAGGGAGGGGAAACTGCAGCAGGGGTGTAAAATTAATTAACTAATTAGTTAATTAATTAAAAATATATCATAGCTGTTGACTGTGCTGGGCAAACCAGAAGTGGCTACTCATCTCTGTTTTAACCTTACTGAACTTTACCCCATCCTCCCTCTCTCCGTCTCTCTGTGTCTTTCACTACCACTGCTTCAAATGCTTCAGTCCTAACCCAGAGTTATGAGTTACATGAGAAGCCTAAAAGCAATGTGTATCCATAGAGCAACCCCAAAGAATAAGCGATGGGGATTACCTGCTTCTGCAGACAATAGAACAGATAGAAAAAATGAGGGTTCTAGCAAACAGGCAAAGAATAGGAAGAAGAGCCAGACGATTTGGGAATAAAAGCCACACTGACTAAGAGTGACAGAAAACCAGTGGTTCAATAAAGTGGAAGAATCATTGAGTTGAAATAAAAATCTTTAGAAACCCTCCAGTCCAAGAGAAAATAATCGTAATGAGTGAAGGAGAGAGGATGGCTCAAAGGTCGTGTGTGTTACTTTCAAGAAAGTCACGATATGCACTATGGAAACTTGTGAACAATACAAGGGAGAAGAAAACATAGTTAAAGAAAAATGGCTTAAAATGCCCAACACTGAGAAAGAAAACTGACATCTGGGCTGGACACAAGCCAATCTGTCCTGAGACATGTTATGAACAGGTAAGTCATCAAAAGCGTAGGCGAGACTTCTGAAAATAGCAAAAGCAGGTTTTCACTCACAAGGGACTTCGCTCTCTGCAGCAACCTTGCCCGCCACTGTGATGATCCAAATTGCTAAGCAAGGCGAAGCAATGGGAGGCAAAAGTTCCTCCCAGTCAAGAAGCATTTATGCACAGAAAACTACAGCAAGAGATAAATATGGAGACAAGAACAAGGTGACCTAGGAGTGATTCTAATTTTGACATAAAAATTAAATATAGAATGCTGATACATAATATAAAGGGGTGTGGTTTCTGGTAATAAAAATGTGGACAAAGTAAATGTCCAGAATATTTCTAGGAAATTGACATTAAGTTGTTACAGACTTACACAATTATCACAGCAATAAAGTGCTTTAGATAATCGTACTACTGAAAAACATATACACCTACAGAAGATACACACGAGAAAATAAGAAATCGTATCACTATCCCAGTCAGTAAGGCATGAAAAGAGACACTGAGAGAAAAGCAGCAGGGGACAGACCCAGTGAACAGAAAGGCAGAGCCAGTCTACGAGAATGGCTCCTAGATGTGTGGGGATTTAACATTGCAACCAAATGACATAGCATTGCTGAACAGAGCTTTTCAAAATAAAACAAGATCCAACGATGTGCTGGCTATGAAAGATTCATTTTAGGTTTAAGGGCACACATAGACAGCCCCCCAAAAAATGAGAAGGAAGATATTCTATGTAAATGGTTATTATTTTTCTTTTTTTTTTCTTTTTGATTTTTTAAGACAGGGTTTCTCTGTGTAGCCCTAGCTGATGTGGAATTCCCTTTGTAGACCCGGATAGTTTTGAACTCACAGAACTGTCTCTGCCTCCTGAATGCTGCAATTAAAGGCGTGCGCCTCCACACCCAGCTCTAAATGGTAATTTTAAGGAGTGTCTGGGTGAAGCACGATTAATAAAAACTCAGAGAGAGAAATTGAGGTTCAATCTAAAGATCTGAAAAGCACAACAGTCAGCCACAAGCTCTTACCTCAACCTCAGTCTGAAATGGCGAACCTGGCCTCCAGGAATCCCAGAATGAGACTGTGTCTGAGAGCTGTCTTGCCCTGTCTTATATTCGTCTCTGTAGGGCTGGAATCAAAGGCATGTACTACAGGTATTAAGGCAATTAAGGCCGATTTCTACGGCAACTAGTGTGGCTACTGGGATTAAAGGTATGTGTTACCATAACCTGGTCTGTAAGGCTGACCAGTGGAACCATTTTACTTTGAGATCTTCAGGCAGTCCTTATTTATTAAAATACAATTGAAATTCCACTACATTCACGTTTACAATATCACCCAACATTGACTACGTCAAAATGGGTCAACAAAAGACAATATAGTGGTAAAATGATCAACTCCCCGGTGATATAAATATAAATATGCATCCAACGTGACCAAATCTATGAAGCAAACACTGCAAGAATGGAGGAAGAAACAGATGAAATATAATGATAGGTTTCAGTGTCCCACTTTTAATGAAGACAAGATCAAATTAAAACATCAGAATCAAATTTATTAGATGCTGCAGAAGTAGTACTCAGAGGGATTTTATAAGGATGAAAAAGCAGAGGATTCTAACACAGTACCTACCATACACATCTCAGCGAACTAGAAATAGACTACCTACTTCAGTGTTGATACACTTGAGATTCTCCAGTATCTACTCCAGTGTTGACACACTTGAGATTCTCCAGGATATTCTCCACGTGCTAGGTACAAAACTCACCCTGAAAATGTGAGCTCTTACCAGCCACAATGAAATGAAAGTAAAGATTAATGCCAGGAGGGAAGCTGGAAAATTCAAAATACATAAAAATTAACATACTTCTGAATTAGTAGATCAGAGAAATGAAAAGGAAAAGCACACCCCTCTTCCCTGCCACCAGATCTTCCCTTGATTGCATGTTCACCCAACTCTTCTTGGCTTGGTTCTGTATTAGCTCTATTGTAGGATCACTAAGCAATCATAAACTATCACATCATCACAAATAAAGCCAACTGTATGCAGAGTGCACTTTAATTTTATTTATAATGTTATATTTTAAAGAAAATTTTATACCTATCAGTTTCTGAAACTAATTTAATGCATTTAGCAAATAGCTTGTGTTTCTTTTTTAGAACTCATCACTATCCAAGTATTTCTAAGAAATAGAGGGATCTTACATAAAATATAGAACTTCTCATTTTGATGGAGTCTGTGGAAGGGGGTACACATGTGTGTGTAAGTGTACAAATATGTAGAAGCCAGAAGAAAACATACTGTGTTTTCATCTATTGCTTTCTACCATACTCTCTGCCTGAGACAGCATCGCACTAAACCTGAAACTTACCTTGTTTGGATGAGGTAGCTGGTTGACAGGCTCCCAGAATCTGCCTGTCTCTGTTCCCCATGCTGGGGTCACAAACATTCACAGCTATGCTTGGTGCTGGGGATTCTAATGCAGATCCTCAGACTTGCATAGCAAGCGCTCGCCCACGGATACATCTCTCCACACCTTATTTTCTTTAATGAGGTTCCACAAAGATGGCCCAGCCAGCCCCAAGTTGGGATTGAGTGTTTCATCAGAACCTAGACTGTGAAGGAGAAAAAAACAAAAATAAAAACAAAACTATGGCAGGGGTCTCCAAAGTTAATATAAAAATAGTGATGTTGCATCTGCTATTATTGTATTTTAGAACTTCCATCTATACCTTTAAGCCCATGAAAAAAATAGCTTAAATGCCAGACATTACATCTTTGCAAAGACGTCCTGATGAGGACAGCACTACATTGTGCAGCCAAGAGGTCCCGTGTGGACAGAACTCTTCCTGAAAGACCTCTGCATATGAATGTCCTCATCAGC
This sequence comes from Microtus ochrogaster, assembly GCF_000317375.1. Lineage (NCBI taxonomy): Eukaryota > Metazoa > Chordata > Mammalia > Rodentia > Cricetidae > Microtus > Microtus ochrogaster. Next base: position 41,485,582 of record NC_022030.1, read on the forward strand.
TGAACCAGCCTTCTTGCAGAGGAGACCCTGCTGTCCCTGGAGCAGGTCAGCTGCACAGACACTGAGGTGGGGAGGCACGGAAAGCAAGGCTAAAGCACTAAGCTGAAGCGCAGCCTTGCAGCTAAAAGAGGGGACTTGGGAAGAGCTTGAACACTTACGTACTAATTCGAGTCACATGCTTGGCTTAGCTCTATTTTCTATTTCACTTGATGGAGCTTTGTCCCTGAGCTAATCATAAAGCCACAAACACAGGTTTTGTCCACCAGATGTCAGTAGAACTCAGTTCATTAATTTTTTTTTTTTTTTTGTTAATGACCTTGACAAACCAAGGGAGATAATGGGAGGGAAATTACTTGCACCAAGAGTAGCATTTTATTTCATTTTGGTTTGAGGAAGTGGCATGGTCTAAAAATCTACATAATTAGGCATGTTGGAAACACTGCAGGATTGACTATAATAAATACAGTTTTGGTACTAATGTCTGCCACTTAAAAGTTCGAAGTGGTTTCACTCGATGTCAGGTAATTAACCAGAGTCCATACAAGTCATGACTGATGAAGAAAGTGAAAAGCTAAGGATGTGAGCTATGATGCCGGTGGAAGCTATCAATGTTGGGGGGGGGGGGGGCAGACAGACAGACAGAGACAGAGGAAGAGTGCACACAGCCTGAGGTTGAATCCGGAATCTTCCTCTGTCACCCCCCCCCCCACCTTATTCTCCTTTGAGACGGTCTCTCACTGGACCGAGCACTCACGTTTAGCTAAACCAAGGATGATTCTTCTGCCTCCATGCCCTTGAATTGGGGTTACAGGAGTGGACCATCACATCCAGCTTTTTATGGAGTTTTGGGGATTTGAAATCAGATTGTCATTGATGTGGGATGCCCTTCTGTAGGCTGTGAATATGTTTTATTACCATTGGTTAATAAAGAAGCTGCTTTGACCTATGGCAGGACAGAATAGAGCTAGCTGGGAAAGCCAAACTGAATACAGGGAGAAGGAAGATGGAGTCCAGGGAATTTCCAACAACCACTAGAGAAGCACGATATGAGGCAAGAAGCCATAAGCCTCGTGGTAAAAATATAAAATAATAGAAATATTACTTTTAGCTTAAAAGTAATAACTAGTTAGTAATAAGCCTGAGCCATTGGCCAAACTTTTATAATCAAGAGTTTACTTGGGGGCTGGAGAGATGGCTCAGAGGTTAAGAGCATTGCCTGCTCTTCCAAAGGTCCTGAGTTCAATTCCCAGCAACCACATGGTGGCTCACAACCATCTGTAATGGGGTCTGGTGCCCTCTTCTGGCCTGCAGGCATACAGACAGAATATTGTATACATAATAAATAAATAAATATTTAAAAAAAAAAAGAGTTTACTTGGAAACTGGTGGTCAGGAGAGAAATCTCCAGTTACAAATAGCACCTAATGTCTGGCATGGATCCACATAAAACTTGAAAACATTTTTAAAAGATTCTAAATGCACAAAAACGGAGCCACCCTGGGCTTCCTAGTCTCACAGTCTCATACCAGTGGCAGCACAGAGATATGTCTCCCAACAACTGCCTGCAAGTTGCAGCCGGCCACCAACCACCATGAACTAAGCTGTGTGGTGGTTTCCACAGCCTTACACAGGCCTCGGTACCGAAAGGCTAATCAGCCACAGGCTGTGTGACTAACTTAGTTTTACCCTTTACTCATACAGACAAAAAAGAAGTTTGTGGGCCAACTGCATGCTGCCAATGGCAGCCCTGGGGGAGTAAGTGTGACACTTGTTGCTACCTCTGCCATGTTAGAAAGCCAAACAGGCATAACAAACAGCCAAAGCATCTGCTTTGGTCCTAGCCACACCCACTTACCAGTTTAAAACAGTGATCAAAAAATGATTACAGATATGCAGTAAAGACAGATTGAGGGAAAAAAAACCTCTCAATCTGAGAGATGGCCCAGTGGTTAAGAGCACTGGCTGCTCTTCCAGAGGTCCTGAGTTCAATTCCCAGCAACCACATGGTGACTCACAACCATCTGTAATGAGATCTGGTGCCCTCTTTTGGCATGTGGGCATCCATGGAAGCAGAATGATGTATACGTAATAGATAGATAGATGATAGATAGATAGATAGATAGATAGATAGATAGATAGATAGATAGATAGATAGATAGATAGATGATAGATAGATACTTTTTTTTAAACGTGCATAGGCTTGAGAGAGAAAAAGGAGAAGGGATAGAGACAGTCATAGGTTAAAAGAGTAGTTTAAAGATAATAAGGTGAGGGCCTTAAAGAAAACTAAAGTAAAGAAAGTATAAATAGCCACATAAAAATGGAAAATACACAGAGTCTGGATTATGTATACTATTGTGTTTTCTTTGAATTTTTGACTGCTAATGAGCTAACTGCAGAGAGATATTTGATTGTGGGGATTGCTAAGTTAAATCAACATAAAGGAATCTTGACTTCAAGCTTTAGGTCTAAGGATCTGTTGCTTAAGAAAACTCTTCTTTTGTTTCCACAGAAGATGAGGAGCTGTAGACTTCTCCTAGGTTAATATGATTTGATCAAGTAAGACCCCCTCAGAGGTCTCGATAGGAGGGATGGCCCAGATGATCCTTGAAGGCAACTGACTGAGATGATGTGGCCTCACAGACTGCTGCAGCCAAGATTTAACCATAATTCTAAATTTTCTCCTTATAAGGACCTTTATAAGATTACCAGAACCCCCAATCAGCAGGAAGTAATATAGAAAACTACACCCACATTCCCAAAATATTGTTTGTAAATGTTTGTTTTCATTTAAAGGAGGTTTGTTTTGAATGGTTAATGGTTATAGTCAATCCCTTTCTAAAGAAAAAAGGGAGATTTGATATAGAAATGATGAAAAAAAGGTAGATTATTGAATCTAATCCAAAAAAACAGGTTAATCTCGAAATACTTTACATTGGTATGGATTTTGGTTTATTGATACAAATGTAAGGTAAATTTTATTATTATTATTTTATATATATACATATATTTCTGCTCTTGCTTAAGGTATTATGTTTATGCAGTTCATTTAAAATGTAACATATAGTTAAGAAATACAAATTAATAGTCATTTATGATAGTCAAACTTATAGTCATGTTAGGTTTTCTAGATATGCAGAGATATATTTCAAATAGATAAGTAATCTTCAAACACTTCAAAGACATAAAGAATATAACATTTTAAAATGTTTTAAGAACTTAGACTTTTCTCTACAGTGAGACACATCTGCTCCTGGCAACACTAATTATTTCAAGAGGATAATGAGCAAAGAATCTCCTTATGGAGTTTGCTTTCAATGTAGCAAGACTACTTTTTGGGCAAGAAACTGCTCTTGCCTGGACTGCTTGACAATATGCTCTATAAACTGTACATGCAGGAGCCACAGGAAAATGATGGCTGAACTTGCCCAAACAAGGTGAGACAATCCTTCAGCATTCCTGCTTCATGAAAGAGTCTGCCAGACATTCTACAGAACACAGTAGAAAGCAGTTGAAGAATTTTGCCAAAATAGGTGGAACAGTCCTTCAAATTTCCTGCAAGATACTCGAGGCCTGTAGGCTGAATATGGATGCCCCAATGTTACAGAACTTTGGGCGACTATCCAGGCAGCCAGGTATCTCTGTTATTTCTAGAGTTTTGGAAGTTTCTTACAATGCACTTCCTGTTTACTTAGATAATAGTATATTCTTCTGAGGCCTTTGCTGGAGTTGAAGACTAGATAGTTATAATTGTTTGCTTTAGTCAGATAAAAGATAAATTATATATAAAACTTTAAACTTACAAAGATAGGAGAGTATTTTCTTTAATTTTGCCAAATATCATAACTGTAATTCTTGCTTGATAACTGTTTTGTTATATGTAATTTTACTGTGTTGAAGTTAAAGCCTTCCTTTTTGATTAAACAGTAAAGAGGAGTTGGTGTGGGACGCCATGCTGTATGCTGTGAATATGCTTTATTGCCATTGGTTAATAAAGAAGCTGCTTTGACCAACGGAAGGGCAGAATATAGCTAGGCAGGAGAGTCAAACTGAATACAGAGAGAAAGAAAGTGGAGTCAAAGGAATTGCCAGCAGCTGCGGGAGAAGCAAGATGTAGGTAAGAAGCCACAAGCTGCATGGTAAAATATAAAATAATAGAAATGAGTTATTTATTTAAAAGTCAGAGCTGGTTAATAATAAGCCTGAGCCATCAGCCAACTTTTATAATGAAGATAAGCCTTTGAGTGTTTATTTGGATACTGGCAGGTGGGAGAGAAACCACTAGTTACATGTCATGCTTACATAGCAAAACATTTTATGCACTAAAACATTTGCCCAGCTTCTTAGACAATTTTCTGGAGGCCACAATATTACTTTACCAATTTTTTAATGTTCTTTTTGTAGAGCAGTGGTTTTCAACCTGTGAATCATGACTTTTTTGGGGTCAGATGATCCTTTCACAGGGGTCACCTATGACCATCAGAAAACAAGATACATTATGATTCATGACAGTAGCAGAATTACAGTTATGAAATAGCAACAAAATCATTTTATGGTTGGGGTCACCACAACATGAGGAACTATATTAAAGGGCTGCAGCATTAGGAAGGTTGAGAACTACTGCTCTAGAATAATATTCCTTATGTTTAGAGATTCAAAAGCCTCTCCACAATCTAAAGTTAAAAAAGAAAAGAACACAAAGTAAAAGGGAAGCCTAACTTTTTTCAGTTGAGAGGAAATGTACACACACACACACGCACACACACATGCACACACACACACACACACACACAGAGAGACTCAGAAATCTGACCCAATCTTCATGCCCTCCTAAGTTCTCCACAGCCACAGTCTCACCTGGTGGAGTCCCTGGTGCACCGTGCGCAGTGCACAGTACTTTCCCAAAGTTCATCTCCCTCTGGAGCAGACATTTGCTGTGCTTTTACATCACTACTGCCGTATGATAAAGGGGAGAAAGAATGTTTGTACTCAGTTATGTTACAGGGTTAAAAAGAAGACTAGAAGTAACCGACTTTTATTAATAACACTGCTGGAAAGCAGCAAGGCAACATCTGGAATACTGATTCCCCATTTGGCATGCCATCCATCTCCACGGCCAGGATTGAACATGACAAGCACCGTCACAAGGAAATAAGCTTCATCTAGTTAAATTAGAATGATTAGGGTCATTTAGACAGGGGAAGTTTAATTTGTATGGATCTAGAAATTTTATGTAAACTTGGATACCTAAGTATTTAATCTTCCCTGAAGCTCAATTTAAAATTGAAAGAGACTGTTGCACAGATCCATAATGAGATGAGACACATTAGAAATTAATTTAACCATTCGAACACAGGGAGCATGTAGCCCACAGAACAAAAGCATGCTTCCTTTGCAGTTTGTACACAACGGGAGAAGCAAATGTTCTGATGCAGTTCATTAGCCACCTTGTTATTTCATGAGCTCTTTAAATAAAATACAGCTTGGATAGTTTTTGACTTCTTCCAAAAAATTCTCCTCCCAAATTTATATTACAGAGTAAATTCTGCCTTAACTTTGTATTCTAAGAGGAGAGTCTTCACCTTTCTAGTGTTACAGATCACATTGAACTTCATGGACCCTTTGGGAACAATATTTTAAACTTGCAAAATAAAATGCACATGACTTTTGTTTTCGACAAACACATAACATCTTTAACATGCAGAAATGTAAAATACCTTTGTTGAAATTTCAGACAAATGTGATAAAGTATATGTGCCTCTTACTTGCTTATCTAATGCCAAAATATAATAGTGTGTTTTATAACTATTGTCATTTTGAAATAATGTTTCAAAAATATTTTCTATTTTATATGTATGTGTGTGTAGGGGGTAAATGTGTATGCACCATGTTTGCAGTACCCATGGATGCCAGAAAAGGGCACTGGAAGCCCTGGCACTGGAGTAAAAGATGGTGGTGAGCTGCCATGTGAAACCAAACCTGGGTCCTCGGCAGGAGCAGCAAGTGCTGCTCTGAGCCATCTCTCTAGCACCTTGAAATAAATTGGAGTGTGGTATACATGTGCAGATGATTTCTATCAGTGATGAAGTCTTGGGCACTAAGAATACAACCCTATTCATTACCTGTAACAGCTGAAGGAAATGTTTCACTATATGTTATTATTTTCCATGTGCATATTCATAGACTAGCACTTCTATTTTATAGCTACCACCAATGGTTGATTTAGGATGCTTGTTCTACAGGTAATGGGATAGCTAAAAAGAGTGAGGGTGGATGTGCAGCTGTTGACAGCAAAATTGGTTGGGCCATTGTCCTTTCTGTGATTGGTTCACAGCAACATAAACGACACAGACAAGAGGACTGAAGGACCAGTCAGCATCCCAAGAGAGCTGCCGGATTTCTGCCTTGCCTGCCACCATGCTGCTAGAGGGTGAAATCTCATTCCAGGCCAGGGAGGACACTGTTTTGAACTGCCTGGTTTATGTACGCAAAGAGTTTGTATGTCGCTGGGCTTGCTTCTTCTGTCCACTCTCTCTTTAAAACCATCTTTCCATCTGCAGGGTAATAGTACCACATCCTGCCATGCTCCTGGAAACCCAGTACCACTTTCTTCCGTGTAAAGAGCTGGTGTTCTTCTTGGGGAAGGTTGTTTCTTTCAGCATCCAATGTTGAGTGCTGCCCGCTGTGGAGTTCCAGGAGGGGTAGGAGCTAAAGATCAAAGCTAAGGCCATGGAACTGGTGAGCTGCTGAGAGACCTGAATTAGAAAGTCACTACATTCTGCACCAAGTAGAATTTTTCATTATAGACACGACACCTCTGGAATACGGACTTCCCTTCCGAGGCTGGAAGAAGAGGGAAGACTGGCAAAGGGAGCCAGGAAGTGATCTATAACATTTTATTTCTTAAAAGTGGGAGACAAGGAGACCGGGGCTTGTATTTGCAGAAGTTGTGCAAAGACATGAGCAGGTTAGAAGGTCTGTGACAAAAGGACGAAGCTATACCAGAGGTGCCAAGGCCCAAATGTGAAAGGGTGTTGTTTTCTTTTTCTTAAACCTCGTGTGCAAAATCTTCTTGGCCCCTAACCTCAGCATTCCTTGGGGTTTTCTGGGGGGCGGGGGACTCTGTATCAGACTCCCACCCCAAACCAACTGTGTCTGCAGCACAGGGTGGAACCTAGACAACCACTCTGGCACATCCTCTAGCTCGTGTTCATGGACACTAAGGGGAGGAGCCATTTATCTGTCATTTATCTGTGATGGGTTAGTAGAACAGCTGACCAAACTCACAGAAACCATTATGGGTCAGCCTTAGAAGAGCACGCAATGAAGTTCTGCTTTCAAATGACAGGATCGTTTATGCATCTGTGTGAAGGATGGGGCACAGAATGGAGAGATGAGTGCAGAAAGACTCTTAGGAGGTTGTGCCATGTGCCGGGGAAAATAAAGACAAGTAAAATGACAGTCAAGATGAGCAAGAAGGGCAGCCTGAGGCCACACTGACAGATGTAACCACGGTATGTGGGAGTGAAGGGAGGAGAGAGTCCAGGGTCACCTGCTATGCAGCAGTTGAAGGA
>NC_022030.1:41493360-41497960 GCF_000317375.1 Microtus ochrogaster
GAGTCCAGGGTCACCTGCTATGCAGCAGTTGAAGGATAGAGGAGTCCAGGGTCACCTGCTATGCAGCAGCTGCCTTGGAAGTCCCATCAGATGTGCTGCTGCAGGCCAGCACACCTAGCCTTTGATGCTGTGTGCACACCTCCCCTTTGGGTGTTCACTGTAGCTTATTAAAGGTGCACAAGAACCCACTAGTGACTGATAATGCACAAACAATGCATGTGAACTCTTTCTGCAAATGACCCATGCAAGACCCAGCATTTTAAGGACAAAGAAAACATACTAACCAGAAAGACCTGCTGTCAGGCTTCTTGGGGATGTCATAATGCGGCTAGCCAGGAAATATTCAAGCGTGGAGCATCTTGTGTTGCTATAGAATTTATATAATGAAACACTCAGAAGGAGAAAAACTAGTGAGAACACATTGCAGTGACCTAGGAGACAGCCCGGAACAGTTTCTGCAGACGTAGCAAAGAAATGGATAACCATGTGGGACTATGACCTGGGAGCAAAACAGTGCTTTCAAAGCACACCTCCCATAACTATGTGAGTACACTGCTATACAAAAGACTGCTGCATGTTCCCCCAAGGTGTCCAGCTCATTGAAGTCAGAGACAGATGCAGAGACTGCCAGGAACAGAAAGATACTAAGGGGCATCATGACAAAATACAATTGGGATCCTGAGTCAGATCCTAAAACCCAAATAGACTAGAGATGAAAAGGTCCTCCAAACCTGGTAAATTTGAAATAAAGACTGCAATATAATTAATAATGTTGTAAGCATGTTCATCTCTAAGCATCAGTGATATACATTGGTAAGTGATGACATTATGGCAAGCCGGGTAAAGTAGAGACACTTTGAATAAATATTTTTTTGCAGTTTTTCTAAAATTCTAATTTCATTTCAGAATAAAATTTCAAAAGAAATCAATCATCATCACAGGAAACGTCCTGCTTCCATGCAACTGCTTCTAGTGGGTGATCTAGTGACCACCATTATTATAGTTCACTTGGGTCTTGGAATTGTTCTGTATGCATCTCAATCCTCTAAAGAACTTGAAGAGAGACATTTATATTAAAGATTTATGAAGCGTGAGGTTCAGAGTTGTCCCCCTTTTATGGTCCCTACTGAATGGTGAAAGTTGCTGGGAACTATAGAATAGTCTGCCTATGTGAGGAGAAGCCAGGTTATGGAGGAAAATGTGTTTATGTCAACCATTCTGATAGGAAAGGATTTAAATCTCTAAGCCTCCAGTCACTTGTTACTTCCTTTTCCATTCAAGATATATTTGCTAAGTGTTCTCTTTGCCTTTGGATTTACATTTGCAATTATTTTATAGAGGCCCCCACTCAGAATTATACAGATTAATGTCCATCTAACCTGCATAACTGAGCACAATGTTCAACAAAAGTTTCAGTGAAATTGCTAGAAAAACCATTCCAGACTCTAAAACAGGGTTGATACTCTTTAGTCACAAACAGCAGAGTTTGACCATGCTAATTTTGGGACAGGTCTATCAATGGCACCTTTCATACTTAAGTGTTCTCTCCACATCTACAGAAAGGATGTTAGTTAGCACTCAAGACTCTTGGAGACCTTCCACACACTCCCTCTTCTCAGGCAATGACCCTTGAGTTTCGACATTGTTACATAGGACTTTGGGGCTTTACCATGTAGTCCAGTTGATACCCATTCAGCAGAAACCATGTTTTATGCTTTGAGTCTGGCTCGTTGCCTGAGCTAATGATCCACTCCTTGCACCACACTCTCTCCTGGTGCTGGGGAACTGCTGTGAGAGCATCCAGCTGTCAGTCAGCAGAGAACACCACACGTACTCTAGAGTGTCCTGGGTTGGCAAGTAGTGACGTAGCTCTGTTAGATGGAGTGAATGCACTCTTTATTTAGAATATTTTTAACTTACACTGCGTTTATCAGGATGTCATCTCCCTTTATGAGGTAAGACACATCTAAAATTTAAGAATTCATTTCTAGGAGGCAGAATAATTAAGGACTGGAACTCAGGCAGAGTGTCTGACCTATTTGGAATAGGTCAGTGGAGGGTTATCAGATGGTCTATACACTGACCTAGAATAAAACTTTTTTAATCTTTTTTTTCTTATTGGCAACTACTGTTCCAGAGCCCAGAATAGCAACAGAAAGCTTTTTCCTTCTTTATACGCAGTACAGTAATGAGTGTAATTTTTAAAAGGACAATGATTAATACTATCCCAGCTTGGTATACATAAACAGTTTCTAAGAGCTTTTAAGTCTAAGCAAACATGCTTATTGCAGAGTAAGGCAGAGAGATATAGGTAGGAACTTGGACTGTGTTGGTATTGGGTTTGAAGTAATGTTCCCTCAGGGCTAGGACAACTCTTCAAGCAGGCATGTGCTCCCGAGAACACTAGATGCCTGAAGACCTTGCAGTGACTGCACCATTACACGGTGGCTCCAGGCTGAAACTGACTCCACTGTGAGTTCATCCCCCATCAGTCTGGAGCCAAGCCTAGAAATAGCTCTGCCGCTGCCTTAATGGCATCTGGGACAGGAGCAAATGTTCTACACGGTGGCGCCTGTTGGCTCTAATCAGTTGAATTAAAGAGTCGAGCATGTTTCCACCATTTGGTTTAGCTTTATTTTCGTCCCCAAGTCCCTTTGCTCCCATTTCAAGGCTGGAGGCCACACTGCTTTATCACAGAAAAAGCTTCCTCAAGCAGAAGCATCACACGTCTTAGCCATCTTGACATGCACTATTTCCAGCAGACCCCTTGACAGCTGCACTTCGCTCTCTCAAAGGCCACTTCTTTGTCTCACTGGACATGCTTCATCCCACTCTCCTTCAAAATGGGTTCTCATGGGGCTTTGATCCCAACATTTGGGAGGCAGATGTTGAACGATCTCTCTGATTTGGAGCCCAGCCTGGTTTAAATACCAAGTTCAAGGCCAGCTAACAAGCCAAGACCACACAGTAAGACTCTTCCTCAAGAAAAGATAAAAAGAAAAGGAAGGAAGGAAGAAAGGAAGGAAGAAAGGAAGGAAGGAAGGAAGGAAGGAAGGAAGGAAGGAAGGAAGGAAGGAAGGAAACAGAGAGGAATTATCCCAGAGAGTAAGATAAGTGAACTTTAGTAGCATAAAAGGTCCTAAATAAAACAGGACTTAAAAACTTATGTAAATAAAAAATTATTCACTTATAGAAACAGCATAAGACTTAGAGTTAAAAAAAAAATATGTACTATCAACTGTGAAGATAAGGACTCCACAAGTCATATTTTCTTCCAATGTAGCACTTGACTGACTGTAAACTGACTTTGACCCACATATGCTGCAATTTTGCATGACTGAAGCAGATATTATCCAGATAACTGGTTCGGCTCTCTCTTTTTTACTTCCCTGTAGACATCCCCCTACTGGCAGAAGACATCCCATTAACCACAATAGCTGCCAACGATGTTATTCTGAGCTTATTAGGAAGCCTCCTCTAGCTGAGCCAGAGCCAAGAGAAGACACCTTCTCTGTACATGTTAATAAATTTCTCCTCAAAAAAAAGTACTATTAGAAGAAAAGGGAAAGGATGGCAATGCTGTTTGCTCTTAGCTTTGTCCTTCTCATTCCTATCTACTGAACTAGCCAGAAATAGCGGACTAAAGAGTGGGAAAACATTATTCAAACCAGTGACTCCACCAGTGATCTCTCCATTCACGGCTCTTTACACTTGGGGATGGAAATAATCTGCAAGGGTAACGATCAATGCGAGAGCAATGGGATTATTGAAAAGCTCAGTATTGGCCTATGATGCAGAATTGATGAGCACTTGTGCCTATGCCGGCGAGCTCATGGGCTGTGACTGTAGCAATGCGCCCACCTCCTCTCGTGCCTATGCCGGCGAGCTCATGGGCTGTGACTGTAGCAATGCGCCCACCTCCTCTCGTGCCTATGCCGGCGAGCTCATGGGCTGTGACTGTAGCAATGCGCCCATCTCCTCTCTCCTCTTCCTCTAAGTAGTCTCTTTCTCCCTTGTTCAATGTGCTGCACGTGTGATTAACCACGCCTTAAGACACGCAATTGGAAAACTCTCCTGTGTACTTCACGTTCTTCCCAGACGCTGGCTTTGTCCAATGAGCTCTGCATCATATGGCCAGCATTGTTCACAGTAGGAAATCAGTTGAAATTTGTTCAAATAATGCAGAAAAGGCAGGGATTTTTTTTCCATGAAGCATTTGAGTGTCTTATTTTATTAACTCATCCAGTACATCATAATGTGAGAAACATTTGCCTGAGCAATTGGTATTTTCTAATGATATCCAGTGTTCCTATGGCTGAGAAAATGTTGAACTGTTATCCTTACACTCAGGATCCTGTCTGCCCTCCACAAACACCGACCGATCTTCAGAAGATAGCCATGTAACCCGCCTTCCAAACTGGACACTTTAACAGTGACAATGTGTTGATTTTAGCAGAGCATCCAGCGTGTGTAGTCACCTAACTCTTGATGCTCTACAGTGTATTGAGTCCTGAGGTGAGGAAAGCTAATGAATGTGTTATTCTCTGTAGTTGATATAGGAAAGCTAGTGAATGTGTTATTCTCTGTAGTTGATATAGGA
>NC_022030.1:41498060-41498953 GCF_000317375.1 Microtus ochrogaster
TGAATGTGTTATTCTCTGTAGTTGATATAGGAAAGCTAGTGAATGTGTTATTCTCTGTAGTTGATATAGGATGGTGAGAGTCTTGGGAAATGGGTCAACGCAACACACTTCTTATTCTTACTATTAGCACTTCCAGGATTCCCATTTCCTCTACCACATATTTCTACTCTTGATAGGAGGTTCAAGAAGCAAGTGACCCTGCTTTATTCCCACATTAACAGCATCCTTATTAATCTTTGAGATCTGTTTGTATTTGTGTGTGTGTGTGCACATGCGCATGTGTGTTTACCTGGAGTTGACATTGTGTGTTTTTCTTAGTCATTTGCCACTTTATGATTTGAGACAGGCTCTCACATTGACTGTGAAGATCTCTGATTTGGCTGTGTTGTCTGGCTAGTGACCTTCGAGAATGCTCTATCTCCCCAGTACTGGGGTTATAAACACATAGTCCCATGCCCAGCTTTTTACACGGATACAAATTCAAGTCCTCATGCTTACCCAGCACCGTCTTTACCAATTGAGCTGTCTCCTAGCCCCCTTAACTTTGAAACATTTGATATTTCTGTCCCAGTTCATTGGTAGATCTTTCTTCAAAGAGGATTTCACCTCTTTCCCTGAAATCACTGTGAACCCTCCATGACCTTACCCCCACAGCAGTCCTTCTGCCTCAGCCCTCTAAGTGTCAGGAATACAGAAGTGAGTCACCCCTACACCCCAGTATCACCCCTACACCCCAGTATCACCCCTACACCCCAGTATCATCCCTACACCCCAGTATCACCCCTACACCCCAGTATTACCCCTACACCCTAGTATCACCCCTACACCCCAGTATCACCCCTACACCGCAGTATCACCCCTACACCGCAGTATCACCCCTACACCACAGTATC
>NC_022030.1:41499053-41509821 GCF_000317375.1 Microtus ochrogaster
CAGTATCACCCCTACACCGCAGTATCACCCCTACACCGCAGTATCACCCCTACACCCCAGTATCACCCCTACACCACAGTATCACCCCTACACCCCAGTATCTAGCTCCCTCCATAAAGGGCCCTTACTCTTCCTTGGGAAGCCATTTTCAGGAATTCCCAGGTAACTTTTTCCCCTACTGTTGTATATTGGGCTCAAACATTTTTAATCCACTGACAAATGCTAAACCAGCAGGAATTGCTAATTTTTTTACCCCAAAGAAAGTAAGAGAAGAAATGGGATGGGGAAGAGGCAATTTTAAAGATGGGGTTAAAATGAAAGGAGGAAGAGGAAAAGGAGAAAATAAGAGGAGTAGAAGGAGAAGGAAGCAGCAGCAGCCAGGTTTCCCTCTTCTCTTTCTTCCCTTCATACACTGGACTCTCCTTAGCCATCAGAGAAATGCAAATGAAAACAACTCTGAGATTCCATCTTACACCTGTCAGAATGGCTAAGCTCAAAAACACTGATGACAACTTATGCTGGAGAGGATGTGGAGTGAGGGGAACACTCCTGCACTGCTGGTGGGAGTGCAAACGTGTTCAGCCACTGTGGAAATCAGTATGGGATTTCTCAGAAAATTAGGAATCAACTACCTCAATACCCAGTATTACCACTTTTGGGCATATACCCAAAAGAGACACAATCACACCACAAGGACATTTGCTATATTCATAGCAGCATTTTTCATAATAGCCAGAATGTGAAAACAAACTAAATGCCCTCAACCAAGGAATGGATAAAGAAAATGTGGTATATTTACACAATGGAGTACTATTTGGAGGTTTTTTGTTTTTTATTTTTTAAATGACATCTTGAAATTTTCAGGCAAATGGACGGGAGCTAGAAATAATCATCCTGAGTGAGGTAACCCAGATCCAGAAAGACAAATATAGTATGTGCTCACTCATAAGTGGATACCAGACATAAAGCAAAGGATAACCAGCCTACAATCCACAGATGGAAGCAAATACAGAGATCCACATCTAACTGCTGGACTGAGCTCCAGGCAGAGAAGAAGGAGTGATAATATGAACAAAGGGTCAAGACCACAGGATTGGTTGGCCCGAACTAGTGCAAGATCACTGACTCCAGACTGACAACTAGGGAACCTGTATAGGACCGAACTAGGACCCCTGAAGGTGACAATAGTGTGGCTTGGGCAGTATATGGGGTCACTGGCAATGGGACCAGGATCTAACTCTACTGCATGAGCTGACTTTGTGGAGTCCACTCTCTTGCTCAGCCTAGGCACAGGTGGAGGGGGGCTTGGTCCTGCCTCAGTGAGGTGATGGGACAGACTTAGTTGACTTCTCAGGAGAGGCCTTACCCTTTCTGAGGAGAAGGGAGAGGATTGGGAACAGAGAAAAGAGGGAGAACTGGGATTGGTATGTAAAAAGTAAATTAAGAAAACTAGGGACCCAGTTGTCAAGACTCTTGCCTAAGTACCACACGACTGGTAAATATTAGAACCCAGGTTCAGATATTTTCTGTCACTAGATTATTCTTTTGCTAGAAATATTGTTAGAAATCAGGTGTTCTTCCAGCCTTCCTTCAGTTACTCACCACCAGTAACCACGTCATTACCAACCACTAAATTCAACACAATTCCACTGAGCCATGAGTTAAGTTTTCTCCCTATGCTCATATGTTATGTCCTTATGTACCTTTAAGGTCCCTGCCATCATGATCATGGCTCTCTCTCTCTCTCCCCCCCCTTACCCTCCAATAAATATCTTGTATGATATCTGTTGCATGGTACGATCTTTGCAGCATTCCATGGCCCCAATTGATCCACCAAGGTAACTCTGTCATGAAAACTTTAACAAATATATACAGTGTTCCAATGGAAACTTGCCATCTATAAAATAATGTATGGACTTACTTCTACCTGAAGTCATTGTAGCTTCAAAATTATGACTCCAAGAAAATAATTTTTAAGTTACAGGTAAACTTCCATTCACAGAAGAAAGGAATGCACACAGAGCCAGGCATGGTCGTGAATGCCTTTACTTCCAGCAGAGACAGGGAGAGCTCTGCGAGTTCAGGCCAGACTGGTGAATATAGGGAATTCTAGGCCAGTGGGGGTTAAAAAAAAAGAATACACAGAGAGACAAAATCTTCAGGAATCTTTATTTAGGTGTGGGGTCATATGCCTTTAACTCCAGCACTCAGAGGTGGAGGCAAGAGGATCCTGAGTTTGAGGCTATACAGGGAGAGTTTCAAAGTGAAAAAGTTTTCCCTCAAAAGCGTGGGGTGTAGCAGAAACAGAAAAAGGCTGAAAAATAAATAGTTAGAAGGTGAGGTAAATCTCTAAGTCCTTGCCAGGTGGCCTGGAAGCTGACAGGCAAGGGAAAGTTTAAGAGTATAATGGTAGGTCTGGCAGGAAACCACCCAAACAGGAGTCAGGCCCCTGATTAAGTTGTAGTCAGCAGAGTCTGAAGTAGAGGGATGGAGATGTGACTGTGCAGATAAGGCTCTGCCAGGGGAACTTAAGGACAGCGGATGGCTGCAAAAAAGAACAAAGTGACGATCTGAAGGATTTAAGAGATTGGGGGATAAGACTGTTGCTTGTATGAGTAATTTTCTCACCACCCAGAATTATGGACATTTATTATGTGGCTAGCCATTTGTTTGTACAGGTGAAATATTTTCATAAGAAATGCCAGAGGTAGGGCCTTCAACCTCAGCACTCAAAAGGCAGAGGCAGGCAGATCTCTGTGAACTTAATGCCAGCCTGGGGTACATGGTGAGACTCTGTCTCAAGAAAAGGAATTACTCCCATGTTATTTCGGACATGATACTTTAGGAGAAGAGGAATTACTCCCCTGTTATTTCGGACATGATACTTTAGAAGAAGAGGAATTACTCCCCTGTTATTTCGGACATGATACTTTAGCAGAAGAGGAAAAGCATGTCAAGGAACAAAGTCCCATGCTGTGATGACAGTTCTGTAAAAGTGCAGTCCTCAGAGGACACAGTGGAGGAGTCGCTTTCTTCCTAGATGTAGGGACCAGTGAAGGAAATGCTGAGTAAATGTCACTTAAACTGAGCGAGAAATGACAAAGAGAAAGAGTTATTCCTGGGCAACAGAGACCTGGGGAGAGAGTTGTCATCCCATCAGGCTAGAATCTTTAAATGCATACAAAAACATATGATTTAACTTTATAAATCAGATTTGTTGCTTCCCTAGGACACCGACTCTCCTGAATTAATTGCAGACTGATCACTGGTCATTGACCTTCTACAAGCTGGTTTAGTTGGATTATATCTGCCCTCGTCAAAGACTACTTCTATAGCTGGCACACAGTCACATGAATGTAGCCCCAGTCCATGTCATCGGGACCAACACAGTGTGACCCTGTCAGGGGGACAGAAGGAGACGGGGAGGAAGAGTGAAGGAGGTAGATTATGTCTTCATTTACTCTCTTGTAGATTTCAAGTCTATCCATGTTTTTTCCTACAGTCAAAGGATGTTGCCTAGCACCCATGAGGCTCTGGATTTCTGCTTTGTCTTTAAATGTAGCTTTGAACTACAATCGCATGAGTTTACAGCCCACACCCCAACAACTGTGTGTCTTCTTGAATAAGAAGGAAAATTTCCAAAGGTACAAACTGTGTTTGGTTTTGCTGTTTTGTTTTATTTTATTTTGATAAGTGTCTAGAATTAAACCTGGAGCCTTGCACATGTTCTTATACCATCTGAGCCCAAATATTCCCCAGCTTTCTAAGCTCCTAGCACAAGACGGATGAAGAGAGCGCAAAGGAATCTGCCTCTAAGTAGATGTTCTATTGTTCCTGTGTGGCGGGGTGCAATGCAGACACACAGTTGTTGGGGTGTGGGCTGTAAACTCATTCGATTGTAGTTCAAAGCTACATTTAAAGATGACAAGAGTTTAAGAATATCTTGGTTGAAGCCTCGGGATTTCAGTCTTCCCTAAATTGTTTCATCTTTCAAGTCTCCTTAGTATTGCAAAGTGTCCTAAACTAGTTTGAGCTTCACTAGGATCAAGGTTCTTGGTGGATTTTGGTAGCCTCTACCAGTGAAATGAGAAAGGGTAGCCTTTGCTCCTGAAACCCAGTTGTCAGGTTGACACCGTAGCTATAAAAGTAACTCTCAGAGTGAGTTCTGTCACTTACGAAAATGTCCATGAAACTTGTCACAACAGGAAAACATGCAGTGAAAAATATGCAGTGGCCTTATAGTTCCATGGGGAACTATAAGCATAGTTAGCAGGCTGAAACCAAGGCATAGTTTTGAAGACAAAAAGGAGGGAAATGCTATCAGACACTGCGGCATGCATCCGACGTGCAGAGTCCTCTGAGGGCTTTGGGAGTCTACTCAGCTGTTTTTAAGCATTTAGACAACCATTTTGGTGGTGGTAGTGGGGGGAATAAACAAGAAGAGTAATAGGAAGGGAGGAAGGGGAGTTGCCATCAGGGACTTACAAGTGAGTCACCACAGCACGTGGTACCAGGTCACACAGATTTAGCTGCAAGATCCCAGAGCAAACACTTCCTGGCAGAATTCATGAATTTTTCATGAATTTTCCCCTTATATAGTGTTTTTCTATCACTTTTCTTCTTTCTCCTGTACAATTAGCTAATATGGTCACTGGGGCCTGAGCATGTCTGCCATCTACTTTTGCTATGTTAGATGGGACCTGGATAAAAACAGGGATGGAGAGAGTGCCAGGCTTCGGGAGAGGACTTCCTTCTGCTTTTCTTCTCTCCTTCCCCTCCTGTATTTTTCTCACCTCTTTCCCTAGCAATTAAAAGACAAGCTCCAGGGCTGGAGAGATGGCTCAGTGACTGAGAGCACCAGCTGCTCTTCCAGAGGTCCTGTGTTCAGTTTCCAACACATGATGGCTCACAACCATCCATAGTGGGACCTGACGCCCTCTTCTGGTCTGTATGTGTACGTGCAGATAGAGTGCTCATATACATAAATAAATACATCTTAAAAGACAAGCTCCAAAATTTCATGCAGTCCTTGGCAAAAGGAAAAATAGAAGATGATCCTTTTTCCCTGCATCAAATTTGGACCTTGGGATAACAAAGTAAAAAGAATAATCAAGACTCACTTTGATATATCCAAGTAAGGCAAGAGACCAGGATTCAAATTTGGGGTGAGACTTCCAGAAAGGAGCTATGAACATGTACCTGGAACATTCCTCTGGGTTCTGGCTAGGATGGATCTGCAGTGGCCATCAAATCTAAGTTTGTACCTGCAGCAAAGTACAGTGCCACATATAGGCTTCCTTAAAATCTCTGTTAGCAGGAGCTGTGTCAGAGAAAGAGAGAGAGAGAGAGAGAGAGAGAGAGAGAGAGAGAGAGAGAGAGAGAGAGAGAGAGCACCTGTTAGATATGTTAATAAAACTTCCCTCAGGTTCACCAGGGCAGTAGGTAATGGTGTGCATTCTGCAATGGGCATCCTTATGTTTGTTAAGATGATGCTTGAATGGGTAGTAGCAACTTCCCGCAGCTACAAGTCTTCAAATTGGTGTGAACCTAAAAAAGAACAAACACTATTATTGAGCCATCTAGACTGTTAGTAGGACAGTGTTCTCCACTCCAGCTGTCTTATTGCTACGAGCATCCCCTGCCATTGCCTTGCACTGTTCCCTTCATTTATTTTATTCTGAGCTACTTAGCAGGATAGAATATTGTTCACATAATCTCAGGAAATGAGATTCAGCTGGCCATCATTTTCAAAGCGTAGTTGGAGCTTTGTCCTGTCCCTTTCAGTCCCCTCCACAGATGAGAAGATGCACTTTTAGAATTACACAGACTCCAGCCTCAGCACCATTCTATTCTCCAACAGCTTCCAATTAGATGCAATTCCAATTAGGTACTGTATTAGGAACCGAGCTTCATCCAGCCTCAAAAGCTCCAATTTGAAAAAGCACGTGCATGGCCTGAGACCTTCCTGCTACATTTTACATATGAATGCTTCCTACAGACCTTCAGAACTTTATGTAGAACTAAATAAATGTAGATATTAAGATACATTCTGGGAGCAGATATTTAAACAATTGGGAACAGATATTAATTCTAATTATAAATCACCTCTATTTAGCAACATTTTACAGAACAAATACAAACTAATTAAAGAAAACACTCTGCAGCTGTTGGATAAAGGATCACTATAAAATTAAGAGAACACTAAGAATTCTAATCAGAAAACTGTCAACATGGGAAATAAAAAGATGGACTGAGGAATTTCCTCTGAGCTGGCATTTTCTCAGTGAAGGAAACGCCAAAATGGTTTAGCCTCTTGCCCCCACTTTACCTGGTCAAGAATTAAACTCACTATTACTGTTTTTAGCCCAGTTCTGACACGTATGACCTTGTTTGACAATCTCTTTGCTTATGTCCCAGAAACACTTGAGGTCCTTTGCAGAGTATGCGGCCTGACTCCAGGATGACTCACGCATGCGCGATTATGTTAACGCACTTGTGGCCACACTTCTAAACTGAGAAGTTCTAGAGGAAGTTTCTCATCCCATCCGTGTTCTTAACCTCTCTTGCTTCCAATTCCTCACTGAAAATTATTGCCTCAGGTAATAAAAGAAATCTCTAATTTGAGTGAAAGTAAACATACACAAAAAACATGACATTTTCAGTAAATTCTTTTAAGAAAGAAAACAACACAGCAACCCTTTGCTATTATCATAGGCAGAGGGAAGAATGAATGTTTTCCTGTCTCCTGTGTTCACACTAAAATTATCCATCAGAGAAGGAGCTGGAGGGGAGACACAGGGGTGGAGCGGGAGGTACAGAATGAATCCTTTCCTTACCTACTTCGGATGGCTACACTGAGTGGGATCCCCGGGCTTCTTGCAACATACAGGCAGAGACTGTATGGTAATGTAACATTACCAGCTGCCTCGTTTTCAAATCTCCATTCAAAGGCATAATACGTCCAGTCCGTCCAAACAAAAGGAAGAAGAAAATAAACATATGTACACATATGTTAGAACCTTGGCTAATATATAGAAATGGTTTTCCGATGATGCATGAAAATGGTGATCCTGATCTACAATCCGAGATTACATCAACAACTCCAAGGAAATGAAAGGAACGAAAATATACACTTGAATGTGTGGGGTAGGTGAGTCCATAGAAACTGCCTAACTGCTGAGCTTGTAGTGAAATGAGTTGGAAAGCATTTTCAAAGTGAGTTGTCGAACAGTGGGAAACTGTTAAGTAACCAAGAAAAAAGTAGCAGGAAGGGGAATCGAATAAAGAAAATATAATAACCATCTCTCAGATGACAAAGGTTTATGCACTTTAGATTCACTCCTTCATAAAATCCCAGGGAAATAAATTATCCAAAGTTGTCGTTATGGTGGTAATCGTCTGTTTTAATGGGATTTTATTGGAAATAGTTAATGCTGTCAGGAATTGCTATAGCATGGCTTTTGGAGTATCTTACAATCGTGTCACTTAGCATAGGCATGTCCTGTGAATATTAATAGCCGCATTCCAAGTTGTTCATCAGCAGTGACCTTCAAGCTTGCTAAGTACCATTTGTGAAGCTCAAATTAGAAAGAAGAGATCCAGCCCCCAGGGTCTGATTTCTTCATCATGACCTGAGAGTCAGGGAAATGAAGGGGTGAGGAGACCAGAGGCTCTTCTGTGTGTTGTTCACCTGATGCTAAATTTATGTAAATCAACCACAATCTTCACACGTGAATATATTTCTCTCGCTGAGAATAATCACTTTTCTATACAGCATGGTCAGTATATAAATGTAGAGACTATTTCTGGAGATTTTACAACGATGGAAAAAGAAATCAAACAAGGACAACAGAAACCCAGAAATAGATTTTCAAATAAATAGAAGCTTCCTATATATCTGTGTTATTAGACGTAAGTAATAAAATGACATATTTAATACCTAGCAATGAAGCATTTTATTTTCTACCTGGGAAAAATTTATTCAAGTTTTATATAAAAAATGAAAAGTTCAGAGATCAATATAAGAATAAGAATAAAGGGAAACACTTTTAAATTTTGGCTTAGGAAAAGATTTCTTAACAAGGATTGCTTTTTAAAAGATTTATTTTGTTCTATATAAAATGTGAGTGCATGTACCCAAGTATATGTATATGCATACATGTGTGCAGGTTCTTGCAGAGGCCAGAAGAGGGTGTTGGAACTGGAATTAGAGGTGATTGTGAGTCACTCAACGTGATTCCTGGGAACCAAATCATGGGTCTCTGCCAGAGCTACAAGTATTCTTAACTGCTGTGCCATCTCTCCAGCCCCAACAGTGACTTCTCATAAATAACTCATAAAGGAAAGGACTGAACAAATTTAAATTAAAAGAATGTAGGTTGAAAATTGTGGTACCTATCTGTAATTCCAACACTCGGGGGCTGAGAGGGAACGATCACAGCTTCAAGAACAGTCTAGGATACATAATAATAGACTATATAATGATAGCTCAGCTTGTCTTAAAAATAAATCTGTATAAAACACACGGATAAATGTGTTTCATAAAGAACATATTTACAAATATTTATACTTACAATATAATTATCTCCTACAAGGAAATGAGAAAGGAGTGTTAAAGCCCCACTATAAAAAGGGAAACTCTTTATGTAGAGGTTTCACAAAAGGCAAATATGAATGGCCTGCTAGTATACACTAGAGACAATCAACATCAATCCTAATTGACACACAAATTAAAATGTAATATAATATTAATATATAGAATTCCAATAGATCAAGATAATGAAATTTGTAAAGTAAGTTTTAGTAAGAATTTGTAGTTTGGGGATCTACTACACTGAAAAAAAAAGGGTATTTAGGGTTCATCTTTGAAAGCCAATACAGTAATACTTTACAAAGTTGATGACGTCCATATGCAAAAACAAGTAAGTCCAGTTTACACTCTTGCAAGTACAAAAGAACTTAGATAACATTATGGTCATTATGTCATCAAAAGGAGCTGTAAAAGTAGATTACATTACATTTATATGATAAAATATCACAGTCTCATAATTGGACTGTCTTGATATGTACATATGTAGATAAATCCTTCAAACAAATCCGAGTTAAAAGTTGCAGGAGAATGTACATAATTGGTCATATTTCAGTCTTTCTACCTATTTGTGTATGTATCTATCAACACATCTATTTGTCTTTTTCTTTCTGTCTTCTTTCTTTTCAGTACACATAGGAGATTGTATTTCTGAGGGCAGTTTTAATTCATGGCAGAATTCAAAGGACGGTGCAGAGATTTCTCGTAGGTTCCCAGTGCCTACTCATGGAAGAGCTCTTGAGCGCTGGGTGGCAGTCCTTCATTGGCTGCCTTTGCAGGCATTTCTCTCCCCTCCACGCCTTGTTTTCTCATTCCCTTTACAGTATGGGTTTTTGTTTTTCAGAGGAAACATCCTTTATTTTAACAAACTCCGCCAACTTATAAACAATCTCCTCATGGATATGTCTCTGGTGTTATAGCTGGAAAGTCACTACTGTACTCCGGATCACCTCAGTTTCCTCTCATATCACCCAGTTTTATGGCTTTGTAATTTACCTTCAGGCCTATGAGTCACTTTGAGTTTAAAAAAACGCTTGGTATTCTCTGAGAGTCCCAAAACCTGGTTATTCTCAGTCATAATTAATCTCTTGTTCTTCTATCCTTTCCACTAAATTCCCCCGGATTACCAAAGAAGACTCTGTTGTCTCCAGTACTTTCAGATACTCCTCAGCCTACCACCCGTACCACACTGTTATAGGAAGCAACACCCTCCACTTTCCTGCCACCTCCCCGGCTCACCATGGCATCCTGTGCATGTGCAATCAATGTTTATGTTGCTGTTCCAGACGGAATTGAGCTATTGTTTCTATGACTACTGATACATCATTGTGTTAAGAAAATGTTTTTTTAGATAAACAGAAACCTCACACATAATTTTTTTGGGTATTAAGTGAAGTTGCAGTAGAAGGAGCTTGAGAAAGCTGGTCATATTGCATCTGGAGTCAGAAGGGAGCAATAAATGCATGCGTTCTAGTGTTCAACTGCTTCCTCTACTCTATACCTCTAGGATCCCTTGCCTAGGGAATGGTGTCACCCAGAGTAATGGCCTTTCCACACAATTAGTTTAATCGCTGCAATCACCACTGGCACACCCAAAGTCCCATCTCCCAGCTGATTATAGACTTTCTCAAACTGACATTACCACTAGCTATCACAGTAAACAAATAATAATTTTAAAACTAGAAAATAAAAGACACCACATATATTTTTTTTTTATTTTCGAGACAGGGTTTCTCCATAGCTTTTTGGTTCCTGTCCTGGAACTAGCTCTTGTAAACCAGACTGGCCTTGAACTCACAGAGATCCACCTGCCTCTGCCTCCCGAGTGCTGGGATTAAAGGCGTGCGGGCTGACACCACATATTTTATAAATCTTTCCTTTCTTTTCTATTTGCAATCCAAAAGGGATGAAACCTTGTCTCCTAATTGTCTTAGTGAGTGTTCTATTGCTGTGAAGAGACACTATGACCACAGCAACTCTTATAATGGGAACCATTTAAGTGGGACTGGCTTAGAGTTCAGAAGTGTTGTTCACTGTCTTTATGGTGGGAAGCATGGCAACATGTAGGCAGACATGGTGCTGGAGAGGGAGTTGAGAGTTCTCCATCTGGATCTTCAGGCAGCAGGGAGAGAGGGAGAGGGAGGGAAGGAGGGAGAGGGGAGAATGAGGGAGAGGGAGGGA
>NC_022030.1:41509921-41526467 GCF_000317375.1 Microtus ochrogaster
GAGGAGGAGACTGAGACTGGGCATGGCTTGGGCTCCTGAAATCCCAAAGTCCACCCCAAATGACACACTTCCTTTAACAAGGCCACACCTACTACAACAATGCCACACCTCCCAATAGAGCCTCTCCCTGATGGGTAAACATTAAAATATATGAGCTTATTGGAGTCATTCTTGGTCAAAGCACCACACTTGACATTTGGTCTAATACAAAAATCTCAAAAAAGATCAACCCTTATCTTTCTTTTTGTTCTCACTTTTCTGACACACTTGGGCACTTGTTTTTCAGTCTGATCTCCTTCCATGTTAGCTGGAATCTTTCCTCTGATGCTGCCCATAACAAGTTGAGCAGAAGTCAGTACGTGCAGTATTGACTGAGCAGACAGATATGGAAGCCAGCACTCCTCCCAGGGGAGGTCTCAGAAGAACTGAATTCAACCTGTGGTGACATCCACATCCTGAGATTAACCCCCTGCACACGTGCACAATTGCCCAGAATTTATGTCGGGAAGCTAACACCAACTCGGCATAGAATGAAAGTGCAGATTCAGTGAACAAGCTCACACCTGTTCAGGGCAGAGGGCGGAGGCGCAAACACCAGGGAGTGGGAACGGAACATGCTTTCTAAGCCAGTTAAGAAAAATTAAAAATAGTCTCAGAACTGTCATTCATCAGATGCTATCCTCGATACTTAAGGAATCTCTGAGAAAGTAAAAATGGAAGCACAACTCATCTTGAAATGTCCTTGACTAGTGTTGGTGTACTTAAGGAACCTGCCAAAGTTGGACCAGCTGTGTGGGTAGATCCACCCTTACCCAGTTTCCTAGGAGGGAATTAATGATCAGAAAAATCAAACCGGAATTGAAAGTAAGGACACACTTCGTTCCTGTTTAGGATTAGAGAGGATCAACATTACAAAGACACACGGCCCTTCCTACAAACGCCAGAGGAGAGTAACAAGAATTCAGACTTGGGACTCTCAAGGTCTAGATTCCAAATTTAGAGAATCCTTAGGTAATTTTATTTCTCACATCCTGATTCTTCCTCTGGGCTTCCCTCTTCAGTCTTTCTTTCCTAGTATTAGTTTGTACATCTGTTTACTCAGTAACTTCGCATTAAATATTTGCTATGTCCAAAGTATTGCCAGCTACTTGCCGTGATACGAGGTCATGGATGCTTAACATCCGGGGGTGTTGCTGAAGGAGCCCTCCACCCCATTTTTGTTCAATCTGGGTGTGCCTCTGAATAGCAGACTCTTATACTTCTCTGTGATCCATATGAACTGATCCTGCATATGAATTTCAGCTCAATATATTCTCTCGATGTGCTGACTGGTTTTTTGTTTTGTTTTGTTTTTTCATTTAAAGTTTTATTATTGGATACTTATCAATATCATACAGGCATTTTAGCTCAAGATATATTTCGCCTTGACTGGATTTACACAAAGCATTTATTTTCTAAAACAACAAGTTTTGAAGAAATGTTAGTCTGTGAAATTGGACAACGATGTCTTACTTTCACAGGTAGATTGTTCTGCTATCATTTTTGCATTTCCAAAATAAAAAGTAGAATACATGTTTCAGCTTTCAGAAGCTTTACAAATTCATGCAGTTTCTGTTACTGGAACTTTGAATATCATTACCCCAAAGAAAATTGCGGGACTATTTACAAAATAAAGAACTTGTATTGAATAATATTGCAGAATTCAGGGGCTGGAGAGATGGCTCAGAAGTTAATAACACTGGCTGCTCTTCCAGAGGTCCCGAGTTCAATTCCCAGCAATAACATGGTGGCTCAAAAATATCTGTACTGAGATCTGGCGCCCTCTTCTGGTGCGCGGGCATACATCAACCAAGCCATGTTTGATTGATTACCGTTCCATACAACAAAATTAATTGTACGCTGCTGTTAAAGCCAAGCAAGATTTAACTCAAGAATTAAATATTGTAAGTGATTCAGATTATGTTGTAGTAATTGTACAAAATACGTTTAATGCCGTACTTCGTTCCAGTAATCATTCTTTGTTAACTTTAATTGTTTTGTTTTTTTAATGTATATTGCCTTCCTGCCTGCCTACCCAGCCCAGCCAACCCACCCACTTGCCCGCCTGCCTGCCTGTGCCAACTGGTAAAGTTCCCTGGGAAAGCATGTGTGTGTGTGTGTGTGTGTGTGTGTGTGTGTGTGTGTGTGCGCGTGCGTGCGTGCATGCATGTATCAGCTAGGGAGGGTCCCTGGGAAAGCACTAATCTGCGTTTCTCATACAGCAGAAAAAAATCAACTGAAGTTTTGAGTATATTTAATCACTTAGAGCCGTTTCAGTCACAAGGAGACTCCTGCCGCAATTCAGCGCTATTTCTTCATCTCTAACTCCCTGTCAACATGAGGGCTCATGAGGTCCCAGCATCAGAATCTTCAGGAATGGAGTCCTGGCATAGATATTTTGTTCTAACAACTCCCCAGGTGATTTCATTGAACAACCCCATGCAGAGCCAACACTGCATGGACGTCCAAGCTGCTCTCATGTGGTCCCTGTGCATATTAGCTGTTCATGTTAGAATTTAGAAGAAGACCACTATTCTCCGACAGCAGATTCCAAGCATCCATGCTAGTATGTCTCCAACTAAGGGTAACATGAGGGAAATTCTAAATCTCCTGAAGAAATTTAGTCTTACAAGCATTGTTGGTGGCAAGAATTATGGTGGCTGTGCTGTAAATTTTCTTTTTCCTGAAGAAAAGCTTGCCTTCCTTGTCCCCACAGTTCTTCCTTCCATTAGCAACCCTAAAAGGCAAATTACCAAAAGAGTATGTTTTTATAACTAAGTTAAACATAATAGCCAAGCAATGTAGTAGGCCCCAGATTTCCTAATGGACCCAATGAAGAAAGTACTGGAAGGTTACATGAGACTTTTCACAAGACAATTGTATCAAAAAAGGATAGGGACAGTGTTTGTGCAGTGAGGTACCTATGGAAGCTGTGCAACCTTGTTACAAAGTCAACAAATACACATATACGTGTCGAATGCAAGCAACAAAATGTAAGTATTTTGAAACTCTTCTAGCTTTTAATCCCAGCATTTGGGAGGAATTGGCAGATGGATCTTTGTGAGTTTGAAGTCAGCCTAGTTGACATAGCGGGTTCCAAGGCAGCCAAGACTACACAGTGAGATCCTGTCTCAAAAAAACAAAAATAGAAAAAACTCCAAACACAAAAACACCCAACAACAAACAAACAAAAAAATTTTTCTAATTACCACTCTAGACCTCATTTAATGTCTCTCTCTGCCTCTCTCTCTCCTCTCCTCTCTCTCTCTCTCTCTCTCTCTCTCTCTCTCTCTCTTTCTCTCTCTCTCTCTCTCTCTCTTTTTACCTCATGCCCTTTCCCTCTCCCTCTCTATTTCTCCTACAAAGAAACTATCTATCTTGAATTTAAGGCTTATATTTTTTATTAATACTATTGTGCACCAAGGCATACACACCACACACACACATGCACACACACATATATACGTATATATGTGTTTATGTCTCTGTCAATTCTAGAGTTTTGGAAGTTGTTTACAATGCACTTCCTGTTAATTTAGGTAATAGTATATCCTTCTGGAGTCTTTGATGGCATTGAAGAGTAGATAGTTATAGTTTTCCTTAGTTATGATAAAAGATAAAATGGATAGAAATATTGTAACTGTAATTCTTGCTTGATACCTGTTTTGTTATATGTAATTTTCCTATGTTAAAGTTAAAACCTTCCTTTTTATTTAGACAGAAAAGGGGACATGATATGGGATTCCTCTCTCTATGCTGTGGATATGTTTTATTGCCACTGGTCAATAAAGAAGTTGCTTTGGGCCTATGGCAATGCAGAATAGAGCAAGGCGGGAATTCCAAGCAGAGATAGAGGAGAAAAGAAGGCAGAGTCAGAGAGACACTATGTAGCTACCGAAGGAGACAGGCACCACATCCTTACCAGTAAGTCACAGCCTCATGCCGATACACAGATTAATAGAAATGGGCTAATTTAAGATGTAAGAGTTAGTTAATAAGAAGCCTGAGTTAATAGGCCAAACAATGTTGTAATTAATATAATTTCTGTGTAATTATTTCAGGTCTAGGTGGCCAGGAACAAACAAGTAATTTCTTATTACACACACACACACACACAGCCTGGGTGTATAATATGTATATTATAGTATATATGTAATATATGCTACATATAATTAATATATTATCTATACTATCATTATAACTAATAACTATGTATTATGTAATAATAAATATGTATTCTATAGTATATACTATTATTATTATTATAGTAATAATAATATACAATATATATTACTAGTATAATATACTACTATACACATCTTGGTATTGTGATGCAACAGTGTCACCTAAAAACAAACAAAACTCAAACTCATAATATGTAAAAATGTTGGTGCCTTTTAAGTTTGGCCATATTCATAGCAGTTTTGTGGTATATGCACATCCCTCGGGCCACTGGTTGGACATGCCTGTGAATAAAACAATATTAAACAACATAATTATGTGTTACATATTCAAATCTACTGACAAATACACTTCTGTTACTTGATCTTCACTCTTTCAATGGAAAATGTGAGTCTCTGCTCTGCTATTTTGTTTGCTTTTGCTCAAGATTGTTACATTGAGTTAGGTTTATCAATGGTTCACATTTTCAGTGGTTTATGTTTTCATCCATTGTGTATTCATCCTGTGTACACTAAATACTTCTGCGACGCATATTTCCATGCTACCAAGGTTGAACATCACTAATTCATATACTTGAGCCTCGAATTTAATAGACTGTAAGATATATACCATTTCACCTCCACTGGATATTGCCAAATTGATCTACAAAACATTTATCCCTTAAGGAGTATCTTCCCCCGATCAGAGGGTGAGAGTTCCTAATTGATTTTCTTAAAGTGGTATTCTCTCAGGCCAAGCCCAGCTGCCATGTCATAATGAGTAGCATTCTTATGCTACCAAGTTCTGCTCTGTGCTTCCCGGATAAGGCTGAAGTCAAGAGCTTGGGATGGCTGAGGCTTTTAAGGAAGAGTATTCGGGTAGAGATCGTTTGGTTACAACCATCCTTTAAATCCCAGAATCATTGTACAAATACACAAAGTGTAAACGTGGTGGTAGTAATGAATCAACCAGGATAGCTTTACAACAGGGATTTTGTAATGAATCTTCTCTAAGAAAGTAGACACCGAACTGAAAATGCCATTCTGTGTATTAGACATTAAAGTTAATGATTAGAATAAATCTAACCAAATGCATCTTTTCTTTTTTTAAGCCAAAGAAGGATGGGATAAAACTACTGATGGGTGAAAGTAGAAAGAGGATCAAGGCTGACGGGCTGCACGCTATGAAAGGTAGACGTTAATAGCATGGTTAATTCTTCCCTATTAAAGTCAATGTACATTTCTTGAAGGCTGGAGATTGTTTACGTAACTCATAGCACAAAGTCAGCTCTTAGTTTAATGACAGAGCACAAGCAATCTTTTTCTTTATTTCCTAATTCTTTCTCTCGAAAAATTGTGCTAATAGAGAAACTCGTGAGAAAAAGCATGATGAAAGTAAATGCGCTCTTATAAAAAAAGATTTGTTCCACATTGTCCCTGTTTTCTTCATGTAAAAATAGTATTTCCAGGCTGGAGAGATGGCTCAGTAGTTAAGAGCACTGGCTGCTCTCCCAGAGAACCTGGGTTCAATTCCTCCCAGAACACACAACTGTCTGTAACTCCCTTTCCAGGGAATGCCTGCATACAGACATACTTGCAGGCCACCAATGTATATAAAATAAAAATAAATATTTAAAAGAATAGTGTTTCCAATGTGAGGAGGAAATGGAATTAAATCAAATGTGGAACTTATCACTCTGAGCCCATGTCTCCTTGTCCCCCAGGTCTGGAAAGTCTTCTTCCAGAGTCAGAACATCTTGGCTTTTTAGGCCAATAGCCCTGGAGATGATTCCCACACATGGGGTATGGTAGAGCTAGGCCTTGATCCAAGAAAAAAGTACAAGAACAGATTTGCATCACAGGAGATGAAATTTGCAGGGAAACCAGCAGCACATAGAGCTGAACAAAGACTGAACAGAGTAAAGGGTTTTGTTGGAAGTTTCCACTTCTCAAGGGACTGCATCACAGCTTTAGAATTCCAGAGACCCCATTTCCTGAACACTCAGATTTAAAATTCTGTATCTGTTTAAGCGCTCTCCAACTCTGTTTGCTTAAGAAAAGAGAGGAAATACAAGGCCCAGAAACACTCTAGCACTGTGAGCCAGCAGGTGCTGAGGGAAGGCCTGCTATTTACTTAGACGTGTTGTCTTGCCCTTCCCAATCCCACACTCGGCATTGCTTTTCTAGAAGATTATTGAAACGGGACTTGTGAGAAACACCATCCATTTCAACAAACAGCAATCCAATTCTTCTGTACACGTCTCCAAGCAGGGCAAAGTGCACCCTGCGAGCTGAGACATGGACTGCCAGGCACCGAAAAAAGAGTCCTAACTGTCAAAGGGCACCCTGGAGGACCTGGGCACCAGGGAGGACCCCAACACACAAAACTCACCTCCAAAAGAGCCTTGGTTTATTCATCTGAGTGGGAAGCATTCCCAGGGGACTCACCTCCAGGGCAGCCCATGTGTTCACGCTGTACCCAGTCTCACCTGACAAGAATCAATGTGTATACTTGCTACTGGCGCCACCTGTCTTGTTACTATATAATAAATAGAATATATTGCCACTCCATTTTGCCTTCTTCCTGGCCTTCGCTGTCTCACCTTCCAGTCAGAGAAGTGCAGAATTACTTGATTTAAAAATAAAAAATATGTATAAGGTCAGCTGCAGAGCTAGACCTCAGGTCAAAGTTCCTCATTCGAGGGAATAGCTGTTTCATGTGCCTTAAATCCAGGTGCCAGGTTTATAGCTATATTGGTACCCTCTGTGTCATTCCGTCATCCAACACAAGGACTGTGGCCACCAGTTTCTGGAAAATGCTTAATACCCCGTAGTATGGGTTCCTGAAGACACGGTGAGAGACATGGTTACTTTCCTGGGCCTGATTTAGAAAACCCTGACGACAACAAGAAAAAGCAATGCTTCATCAATCGCAGGTTATTCTCGTCCCTACACCTGTTCTTAGAATGGAGACAGCCACACTCAGGCTCTCTGAAGCCCCCGACACAAGCTGGAACCCAGGACCCCGCTGATCCCTACTGACTCCATTCAGGGTCCCCGGTTATTTCAGAAGGCAGTATTGCTTCTGAAACGTAACGTTTTACTAAACTATACCATACATTTGGGAAATGTGCAAGATTGTGAAGCGTAAAGCCTGATAGGTTTACACCAAGTGCATTATCACCAGCCCCTAAGGCACCTTTGTATTCTATCCCCAATCCTAACCCTCCTCTCCAGACAGCTCCACCTTCTTGTCTTTAAAGGTCATGAGCTACTTTCAGTTGGTTTTGACTTTTATGCAAATGGAATCCTTCGGGTTATTTGGGTTTTATGGATTTTTAACTCAAGACTGTGTGAGAGCGGCCTATATTATCTCACCTGCCTGTCGTTGTGTCTTCTGTCATCCGCACACGGTATTCCACTGCACGAGTGTGCTGTTCTGGAAGTGGACATATTGATGGGCCTCAGTTTTACACTGCACCGAGTAATGTTGCCCCAGGTGTGTATAGATATAAATATGCACCTCTGTGTGCATATTTTGTAGGGCATATGCCTAAAAATGGAGCCGATGGCCTTTAAAGTGGGTGTTTAGCATGTCTCCATCTTATTTTTTTTTTCTGGAAGATATTTTTCAGTTTCTTTTCCAGAAGAACAATCTCATTTCAAAAGCTCCGTTTGTCAGCTGTTTCTGGGAACTTGCCTAAGAATTGGAGGAGGACAGCAAAGCGATGGGTAGTAGTCCCCACCTTGGAATCTGTGCTCTCCACCCTCCTTAGGAGGTCAAAGTCACCAAGGACTGCTGACCAAGAGTCTGACCGTTGGCAACCCCTCTTCTACTGCCACAGCCCTTCTCTCGAGGCGGCATCTGTACCGTGTGCCCTTCCATGCTGCCGTCTGGGATTTTCTGTCCCTTTCTTCCTCTCTCCCTGCCAGCATTACATACTACATTACCAGAACTACACAATGAAGCAAGCTCTGAGCAATTTTAATCACTATAAATGCCCTTCCTTAAGAAACACTACACCCTGCCTCCGAGAAAAGCAGCAACTAACCATGCCAAGGACCAGGGCTTACGAACTCCTCCACAAGACATTCCTGAGCACTGGCCCCAGCTTGGCCCTGGATCTGGCATGACCCAAAACAAGGCGACTGAAAGCAGAAGGAGAGAACTAGCGCCCTTCTCCTAGTTACCCAGGGATTGAATTGATTGAGTGTTGAAGAAATAACATTGCTTAAAAACTTAGTGGTGAAAGGCATGTAACTGAAGAAAAACCTGCATTACCCCTTCCTGGGTCCTCATCGGGTCAGCAGCTCAGCACACACCCACTTAAGCAGAAGTAGTTGACAACATTTCAGAACACTTCTGGAAGATCTTCACTCCCCAATAAGCGCGTTTTATTTTTAGCTGAACATCCTGCACTCGTCATTACTAGTCTCTGTAAAGTCTGAGCTAAGACTAGTCTCTTTATAATGAGACCGTGTAATTACGTTTTCTCTTCCTGGGAGGTAAGTCAGTTTCCTTCTGTAAATGATGCCGAAGCCCCTCATTTTTAGAGTGGGTTCTAATAGTAGATTGTATGTTCATCAACAGTCTTCTGGTCCAGCTATTCCGATTCTTCTGAATGCTAAAATTTGGAAAGTGACGTCTTAATTGAATTTTCATCAATGCTGACACCTGTGACACCCTTTCATCCATTTGCTTTGAGGTCATCATGTGTCGGCAGCTGGAGATCCTCTGAGATCCTGATAGATGAGCCCCGAGTACCACAAAGCCCGTTTCCTAACTGTAGCAGGAAACATACAGATAAAATACTAAAAATATAATGACCACAAGAAAGAGTGCAATTCCTATGCTATGTGTGAGTGTGGGGGGGAGATACTCAAATCAGGGTCTCTCTAAAGATGTCACATATGGATTAAAATCTGAGGTAGCAGCCACCAAGGGTGCACAGGAACGTATCTCAGGCAAAGGGTAGAGTCGTAACAGGCCCAAGAGGGAGGGTATGGATGAATACAGCGTGACCAATGAGCTGAGAGGGCTGCGGGAACTTAGAGGGGGGCAGAGGACAGAGGAAGTCCAGCCTCGCTGGCCATCACTTGGAGTTGTCTAAGTTCCACATGACTGCTTCTTGTGACTGGCCACATGTACGAGTTTTTCTCTGGATGATGAGAGTCTGGTCGTCGTGTGCTCCTCCAGATCCTGGTTCCCATCACACCCAACATCTTCACCCTTAATACTCATAGTACCTTGGAAGTTCTTTTTTTTTCCCCTGAGTGTCATTTCCTCTGAAGGATAATCTATTTATCATTTGTTGAAGCTGACATATTATTCTCTTTTAAAAACTTATTTGTACGATATCTGTAGGTGCACCCTCACATAGAGGTCAGAGAACAACCTGTTCATTGGTTCTCTTTCCCTTGCTTGGGGTCAATCAAGTTCAGTTCACAGATAAGCTTAGAAGGGGAGGCTTTTACCCACTGAGCCACCTTGCCACCCTGCTAACATGTTATTCTATTCTATGTGAATAAATAATACATCATATCTATTTTTATTTAATTATCCTTCCTATAGTCAATAGGAAGCTTTAATTAAGAGCTTAGGGATTGGATTGCATTGAAATTCTTTTTCTGATTTTGACTCTTTTCCTGTGTGTGGCTAATGTACTGCTTTGTGTCTCTTGAGTCTTTCAGTCTGTAAGGTGGGAATGATGCCTGCTGGGAGATGCTATAGGATTAGAAAAGGCGGCATACATTAAATTCCAGTGAGTGACTGGTAATAATAAAATACTTTTTAAAAGCAAACAAACACTATAGAATTCTTCAATAAACAAAATTTGTCATTGAACTGACCTCCATGACACTGACATTATCCTTGACTTCCTGCTTGCAATGACGGCCACTGCTTCCTCAAAGTACCACTGCTGTTTCAGTAACTTTGGGTTCTTCTCGGAGAGAAGCTCGGCCTTGATCCCAGCATCCCATAGCTGTGAGAAAAGCTTCAATCTCACCTTCTGAAGCTTCTTCTTTGCGGGTCTCTGTGGTCCATACTGTTTCCTCCAAAGCCTCTAATCTTTTCTCAACAATGGAACAAACGACCCCTGGTCCAAAGCTGATCCCTGCATGGCATCCTGCAGCCTGTGGGGTCAAGCACACCTGCTAGCCCATTTTACATATTTCAGCAGCCACACTGTCATACTATCCACACTTAAAGGTTCTTCCTGTGCGAGGGCTGGGGTCTGTGGCAGGACTGCTTCATAGATGAACCTAGTATAATATGTATGCAGCCCAGCTCCCAAGCAGGGTTCAGGTTAAAGGAGTTTTTGTTGTCAATGTCAAATGGGGTGAAATACTCAGACAACAGCCTTAGGTCCCCAAGCCCTTGACTCTCTACTTATTTGGGGATAGTGGAGGATCTAGAACAGAACATCCCAGTATGCTGGAGACACAGTCTCCAATGACCAGCTGCTTCAGTTGCAAGATCCTTCTCTTCCATCATCCTATGCTTTCTTTTCTTCCAGGATTCCTCATTGTCCACTGAGGAAGAGATGGTACAGAACTTCCTCCCAGGAACACCACAGATGGCAAACATCCCACCCAGGATGCGCAGATCACTTCCCTTGACCAGAAAGTTTCCTCTATGAAGTGAAATCAGAATCTCATACATGATCTCTGAGTATCTGAATCAGGAATCAGAAAGTCAAACTGACTAGCATGGCCAAAATTACACTGGTGGAATTAACCATCATAAGCTGGGTGGTAGTGATACACACCTTTAATCCAGCACTTGGAAGGCAGAGGCAGGTGGATCTCAGTGAGTTCAAGGCCAGCCTGGTCTACAAAGCACTTTCCAGGATAACTAGGACTGTTACACAGAGAAATTCTGTCTTGAAAAACCAGAGGGAAAAAAAAGAATTCACCGTAATGGCATTGGGTCATAGCTGGGTTAACCTGTTGAAGGAGGTGCAGGCTGCTTCCCGCCTCCCAGCTCCCAGCCACGGGCTAGCTTTATACCCGAAATAATAACATGGAAATCGTATTCATTTAAATACTGCTTGGCCCATTAATGTGTGTAGCAGCACAAGGTGCACTTACCAGGAAGATTCTAGCCTACATCCATCTTGGGTCGGAGCTTCATCACGTCTGCCCCGGATAGGAGCTGCATGGCATCTGAGCTCACTTCCTCTTCCTCCCAGCATTCTGTTCTATCTACTCCTCCTACCTAATTTTCTGTCCTATCAGAGCCAAGGCAGTTTCTTTATTTAACCAATGACCTTCCTCCATCATTAACCCAGAAGTACACCTAGCTATGTTGTGGTTAATGTTGGTCAGTTTGTTCATGCCAAATATGGAGCATAAGGGATAGTGAGGTCATAAAAAAGGCCCATCAGCTGACCCTTCATGTCACACGTAAGTATGGCATCACCTCTGTCCTTTCCAGTCAGTGTGCCCTTGGGTTCACACACAGGTCTATCACTCACTCCAACACGACATTGAAGCAGTGGATTTTGGCATCAAGCCCCATCCTTAACTGCCATCTTCCATAGGCTCTAGTCTCTTGT
Organism: Microtus ochrogaster; assembly: GCF_000317375.1. Lineage (NCBI taxonomy): Eukaryota > Metazoa > Chordata > Mammalia > Rodentia > Cricetidae > Microtus > Microtus ochrogaster. The sequence goes on from NC_022030.1 coordinate 41,521,680, forward strand.
ACACTTGGGGGTTTTGAGCCCAAACTTCTGACATCATCATTGCCCACCTGTGCTTTCCGTTTCTCTCCCTCAGCCACCTCCTTCTCTAGCTGCTTGGCGCTGGCTCTCTGCTGCTTGAGGGCCTGTACTTGCTCTCCCTGAGGTCACACAAGCTTTTCCAGCCCAGCATGATCTGCCATCTGGCAACCAGCCAGAACTGACTGCTGTCTGAACCAACCTTGGTGGATTCACAGTCACCTTTTAAAAAATATTTATTTATTTATTTATTATTTATTATGTATACAATATTCTGTCTGTGTGTATGCCTGCAGGCCAAAAGAGGGCACCAGACCTCATTACAGATGGTTGTGAGCCACCACGTGGTTGCTGGAAATTGAACTCAGGACCTTTGGAAGAGCAGGTAATGCTCTTAACCTATGAGACATCTCTTCAGCCCCCACAGTCACCTTTATAAATGACAAGAATTCAGTCTATGTTATCAGAGCCCCCCTCCTTTTTTTCTCTTATCTCCAATGCTCTCATCATTTTCCCAAGAGAACAGGAATGAACTCCAATTTATTCATCCACTATGACCTGATAATAATGCCACATTTCTGGTGCATACCCTAATATACATCAGGCTTAAAACAACTGGGCAGTTTGTGTGAGATAAAAGTTACAGTCATTGCCTTGTCAGTGGCTGTGTATGCAAGGCTGTTGTATAAATTGAGGAAAAGAAGGGAATGCTGATTGTCTCTGTTCTTAGGCCCAAGAGTTTTAAACAGAAGACAAGTATTCTATCTGAACCAAATAAGAAATGCATTAGCATGTGGCAGAGCTTAGCCATGTGGTAAATCATAGTGATTTGCTGTCATCTGTCATTCCCATGAGCTTTGGTAAGCATCTATAAAAACTGCCACAGCAAATGGTACAGTTACACATAAGGACCACTTGGAAGATTTGGAGAGTCGTCAGCTGCCACCAAGAACATGAATCCTCAGCTGTTGCTCTTTCTCCCTCACAAGTTGGTGTCACATAGCCCCATATGTGGTCCATAGAGAAATTACATTTCAATTCTGATTACCATATTAAATTAAATCAGCGTTATATTTCTAAAGGCATCTAAATTATTTTTCTACAAATGATATCTGTGTGTGTGACTAATGATACCTAAAAGACAAACATACACATTCATTCAATAATACTGTTTTAAGATGTATGCTATATCAAAATCAAATATACAAAAAAATTACCAAGTAGAAAGGAAAGTAAGCACTTCTTTCTTTCTCCCGTCCTTCCTCTTTCCTTTCTTTTTGTTAAGTTTTAGGTTGCGTTATTCCATATTTGTTTTGCTTTCTTAAGAAACACATGAAACATTTTATTTAGGGATACATTAACCAAAGTTAAGAATGAAATTCAGGGGGTTCCCATGTGTCTTATTCTTTCCTTCAAGGAGAACACCTTACATTCTTAGGTTCCCTTGGGAGTTTTCAGCACAGACCTCTTCTTGGCTTGGTCACAGCCCCGCCGTGCCTTGTGTCACTATAATGTATCCTCTGTGTGTGTGTACAGTGCACACTTGTGGGCACAGCCAGGATGTGGATGTCAGAGGACAGCTTAGTGGGGTTACTTCTCTCCCACGGTTGCTCAGATTCTGGGCATGAAAAGGGTCATTGAGCTTGCACCGCAAATGCAAGCCATTGAACAATCCCACAAGCCCTCCAGGAAGTTATTAGCAAAACACATGTATTACATGTGTTACTATCAGCAAGTCAATACTGATACATCATTTTTAGCTGATGAAGATAAATTCACCCCATTTCTTTATGTCCTTCTAGGCCGACAGTTTCTCAGCCTTTTTCTGCTTTTTGGTAACACTGACAATTTAAAGATGTTCTTTTTTATTAGTCAAAGCAATATTTTTCATCTATTTTAAACTATTTTATTCTTTTTTATTGTTTTTATTGCTCTATGCATTTTTCTCTACTCCCCTCTCTTCCTCCCTTCTCTCCTTCTCCCCTTCTTCCCTCTCCTGTGACTCCTACACTCCCAATTTACTCAGGAGATGTTCTCTTTTTCTCCTTTCTATTTAGATCCACATATGTCTCTCTTAAGGTCCTCTTTGTTGTCTAGATTCTTTGGGGCTGTGGATTGTAGGTGTTTTTTTTATTTATGTATAAAAGCCACTTATGGCCGGGCGGTGGTGGCGCATGCCTTTAATCCCAGCACTCGGGAGGCAGAGGCAGGCAGATCTCTGTGAGTTCGAGGCCAGCCTGGTCTACAAGAGCTAGTGCCAGGACAGGCTCCAAAGCTACAGAGAAACCCTGTCTCGAAAAACAAAACAAAACAAAACAAAAAAAGCCACTTATGAGTGAATACATATTATATTTGTTTTTCTGGATTATCTCACTCAATATGTTTTTTTTTAGATCACCTCAGAGAGGGTGAGTCCTCCCATGGGGAGTCAACCAAGTCTGTCACATGTTTTGAGGCAGGACCAAGGCTCTCCCCACTGTATCTAAACCGAGCAAGGTATCCTTTCTTAGGGAATGGACTCCAAAGAACCGGTTCATGTACTGAGGATAAATACTGGTTCCACTGTTAGTGGTCCCAACAACTGCCCTTGCCACACAACTGTCACTTCATTCAGAGGACCAGTTTGGTCTTATGCTGGTTCTTCGGCTGTCAGTCAGGGGTCAGTGAGCTCCCAATAGATCGAGTTTCTGTGTTTATCCCCATCATGGTCTTGACTCCTTTGCTAGTCATCCTTCTTTGTGACTGGATTCCAGGAGCCTGGTCCAGTGCTTAGCTGTGGATCTCTGTATCTGCTTCCATCTCGATGAAGGTTCTATGATGACAAGTAAGGTAGTCATCAATCTGATTACAGGGGAAGGACAGGTTAGGTACCCTCTCTACGATGGCTTAGATTCTTAGCTGGGGTTATCCTTGTGGTTTCCTGGGAGTTTCCCTAGTGCCTGGTTTCTTGCTAACCCCACAATGGCTCCCTCTTTCAAGATATCTCTTTCCTTGCTCTCCCTGTCTGTTATTTACCCAACTTGATCATCTCAATCCCTCGTGTTCTCCTCCACGCTCTCCTTCTCTGCTCCCCACTCCCTACAACCCCTCCCCCTCCCGTCATGCCCAATTTTCCGAGGAGATCTTGTCTACTTTTCCTTCCTGGGGCTGTGGGGGTGGAGTAGGAATCCATGAATGTCTCTCTTGTGTTTCTCCTTGCTTCCTGTGTTCTCTAGGGTTGTGGACTGTAGGCAGGTTATTCTTTGCTTTATGTCTAATATCCACTTGTGAGTGAGTACATATTTTGTTTGTTTTTCTGGGTCTGGGTTACCTCACTCAGGATGTTTTTTTATAGTTCCATCCATTTGCCTGCAAATTTCAAGATGTCATTGTTTTTGTTTTCATTACTATAGCTCTATAGTTGAGCTTGGTGTCAGGGATGGTGATGCTCCAGAAGTACTTTCTTGTACAGGATTGTCTTGGTTATCCTGGGCTTTTTGTTTTTCTCCATGAAGTTGAGTATTAGTCTTTCAAGGTCTGGGAAGAATTGTGCTGGGATTTTGATGGGGATTGCATTGAATTTGTAGTTTGCTTTTGGTAAAATTGTCATTTTTATTATGTTGATCCTCCCTATCCAAGAGCGTGGGAGATCTTTCCATTTCTGATATCTTATTCAGTTTATTTCTTTAAAGGCTTCAAGAAGTTTTTCTGTGCCTTTTGGTTAGTTTGTGGAAGGGTTTGTCTATCCTGTTGATTTTCTCAACCAACCAAGTCTTTGTCTCTTTGATTCTTTGTATTGCTTTCTTTGTTTCTATTTTATTGATTTCAGCCCTCAGTTTGATTTTTTTTCCTGGCATCTTCTCCTCCTGGTGGAGTCTGCTTCTTTTTGTTCTAGAGCCTTCAAGTGTTCTGCTAAGTCACTAGTGTGAGATTTCTCCACTTTATGTAGGCACTTAGAGCTATGAACTTTCCTCTTAGCACTGCCTTCATAGTGTCCCATAAGTCTGGGTATGTTGTGTATTCATTTTCATTGAATTCTATGAAGTTTTTAATTTCTTTCTTGACCTGGGGTGATTCAGTTGAGCATTGTTCCGTTTTCATGTGGGCTTTCTGCAATTCGTTTTTTGTTGAATTCTAACTTTAAGTCATGGTGATCCTATAAAATATAGGAGTTATTCCAATTTTTTGTATCTGTTGAAGTTTGCTTTGTTATGAAATATGTGGTCAATTTTTGAGAAGGTTCCATGAGGTGCTAAAAAGAAGGTATATTCTTTTGTGTTTGGATATAATATTCTGTAGATGTCTGTTAAATCCATTCAAATTATAACATCTGTTAGTTCCCTTATTTCTCTGTTAATTTTCTTTTTGACAGATCTGTCCAGTGGTAAGGGTGGGGTGTTGAATTCTCCCACTATTAGTGTGCGGGTTTGATGTGTGATTTGAGCTTTGGAGTGTTTCTTTTACAAATGTGGGTGCCCTTGTACTTGGGGCATAAATGTTCAGAATTGAGACTTCATCTTGATGTATTTCATCTCTTTTGACTAATTTTAATTTGAAGTCTATATTTTTAGATATTAGGATAGTTATACCAACTTGTTTCTTAGGTCCATTTGATTGGAAAATCTTTTCCCAACCCTTTATTCTGAGGTAATGTCTGTCTTTGAAGTTGAGGTGTGTTTTTTGTATGCAGCAGAAGGATGGATCCTGTTTCCATATCTGTTCTGTTAGCCTGTGTCTTTTTTTTTTTTAATTTTTTTTTTAATTTTTTTTTTTATTAAGAAAGAAAAAAAAATT
>NC_022030.1:41533097-41592020 GCF_000317375.1 Microtus ochrogaster
CCGGGACACTCTACCCCGGGATAGCACACACTCACCCGTCCAGATGGGATTCCTCAGCAACTAAACAGGGCCGCCCGGTAGCCCAGTGATCCGCTGACAAAAGGAGCCTGTGTCTTTTTATAAGTGAATTGGGACCGTTGATATTAAGAGAAATTAATGACTAACGATACCTGTTAATTGAGGTTTTGTTGGTGGTGGTGATAGTGTGTGTTTTTCTGTTTTTTGGGATTTGCTGATGTGAGGTTATCTATTGCCTGTGTTTTTCTGAGTATAGCTAGGTTCTTTGGGTTGGAGTTTTCCTTCTAGTACTTTCTGTAGGGCTATATTTGTGGACAGGTATTGTTTAAATATGGTTTTTGTCATGGAATCTCTTGTTTTATTCATCTATGGTCTATACACAGCTTTGCTGGATATAGCAGTCTGGGCTGGCATCCATAATCTCTTAGTGTCTGCAGAACGTCTATCCAGGACCTTCCAGCTTTCATAGTTTCCATTGAAAAGTTGAGTACAATCCCAATAAGTCTGCCTTTATATGTTACTTGGCCCTTTCCTTTGCAGCCCTTAGTATTCTTTCTTTAGTTTGTATGTTAGTGTTTTGATTATTATGTGGTGAGGGTATTTTTGGGGGTGGGGGTTTTCACTCTATTTGGTGTTCTGTAAGCTTCATGTATCTTCATAGGCATATCCTTCTTTAGTTTGGGAAAGTTTTCTTCTATGATTTTGTTGAATATGTATTCATTTCAACCTTTAAGCTGGACTTCTCATTCTTCTATTCCTATCCTTCTTAGGTTTGGTCTATTCATGATGTCGCAGATTTCCTGGATATTTTGTATTAAAAGTTTGTTGGATTTAATATTTTCCTTGACCAGTGAGTCTATTTTCCTCTATTGTATCTTCAACACCTAAGATTCTCTTTCCGTCTGTTGTATTCTGTTGGTTATGTTTACATCTGTAGTTCCTGATTGTTGACCCAGGTTTTCCATTTTCAGAATTCCCTTGGTTTGTGTTTTCTTTATTGCATCTATTTCAGTTTTCAAGTTGTAAACTGCTTGAACTGTTTGCTTAATCTCTTTGGTTGTTTTTTCTTGGTTTTCTTGAGTTTCTTTAAGAGATTTATTGATTTCTTCCAAGTTTTTGTTTGTTTTTTCCTCCATTTCCTTAAGGGAATTTTTCATTTCATTTTTAAGGGCCTTTATCAGTTTCTTAAAGTTATTTTTAAGGTCATTTTCTTCTGCTTCATCTGAACTGGGATGTTCAGGTCTTGTTGATGTAGAACCACCAGTTTCTGGTGGTGCCATATTGCTCTTTATGTTGTTAAATGTGTTTTTACACAGCTGTCTGCCCATCTCTTCCTTCAGGGGGTGACGATGGGGTCTATGCTTCAGGGGATCCCTGTTCCTCCAGGTGCAGGCAGTCTATGCCTCTGGTGAACACTGGTACTGCTCAAAAGCTCCTTTGGGTGTAGGTGGGGCCAAGGCTCAGCTGGTTGCAGATGTTGTGGGAGGTGGTTGAGTTGTGAGGAGGGTGCTCCCAGGTCACTGGGGCTCTGGTGGATGGAGGTGGGGCATGAGATGTGGCTTCAGGGTCTATGGTCTAAAGAGTGGGGCCCGCCCTCCAGCCAGCAAGTCAGGTACTCGTCTTGTCTTAAAGATGTTCTTACTGGTTATTTGTAGGACCCCTTATGTCCGATTTATGTTTTCCTCTGAAATAAACTACATTATGGGCTTGGGGTAGTCACGTAATACCTTGACTACAAGGCCAAGCCTATCATCAATGGTGAAGAGAGGGGAGCAGATACCTTCATAAGAATAATGAATAAACCTGTAATTTCAAGAAAAAAAACTCATACCAACACATTATTCACTATGAACCCACAAATCTGTGATATACATATATATTATCTATGATATATATATATATGGATCGTAGATAGATAGAACAGACAGATAGATAGATAAATACACAAAGATATAGAAAACATAAGACATTTTCTTAATATGGAAATAAGGTATCCCTATTTCCAATTTTGAGTATTTGAGACTTTAGTGTAGAAATTGTCATTATTTGTTGTCATTACTAATGTCAAACAATTTGGATGAGTTAACAGACATAAGATTACCATATATTCATTGTGTCTGTTTTTCATCTAGATATAAAAATAATCAAATATTTTTTTTTGGGTAAAGGTAACGCTCCCTTGCCCATCATCCCTTTTAAGATTTTAAGGGCTTGCTTTCTGCAAGCGAAGTAAAGCATTGATATGGGCAGTGAATAAATAACGTAATAAAAAGAGCATATTCACTGCAGAAAATCACAAAGACAAACAAACCAGTAGACAATTCTGTTATTTGTAAAAATGGTTATCCTAATATAAACAAGATTATTTTAATTATATTCTAGTTATTTATAAACCTTATACTTAGATAGAAAATATTCAGAGTTTCATGACTGCCTTGTAAGTAAGAAAAGAGTGTCAGCATCTTAATCTAGGTGGTGCGTATCTGGGAGAGAGCTTTAGGAAACACAGTACCCATGTTAGAGAACTTTCGTCAGAGTCTATCCAGAGTGGATGTTTGGGGATGTTTAGTCCACCTTCTGCTAAACGATGAGTAGAGAAGTAACTCTCACAATGACCAAGTGATTCTAGGTTTAAAACTGCCCATCAGTGTACACACATAGTGCCTTTATACGCAATCCACACACACCAGTCGATGGTGGTGCATGTCTTTAATCCCAGCACTTGGGAGGCAGAAGCAGGCAGATCTCTGTGAGTTCGAGGCCAGCCTGATCTACAGAGTGAGTTCCAGGGCTACACAGAGAAACCCTGTCTTGAAAAACCAAAAACAGAAACAGCAACAACAAAAATAAGTATAGCTAATATCTCTTAAATCACACATTAAATTAAAGGAAATGGGTAAATTAAAGCCTGAAACAAAAATTTTGCAACAAATCATGTCTGAATAATTACTACTTTAAACCTGGATCACCAGAAAGAGAATTTTTTAAATTTAACTTAATGTATATTGGTAGTCTTGCCTGCCTGTGTGTCTGTGTGAAGGTGGCTGAACTCCTGGAGTTGCAGTTTACAGACAGTTGTAAGCTGCCATGTGGGTGCTGGAAATTGAACTCAGGTCCTCTGGAAGAGTGGTCAACGGTCTTAATTGCTGAGCCATTTCTCCAGCCCCCAAAGTGTTTTGTTTGTTTTGTTTTGTTTTTGAGTAAAGTAGGCATCAGGTAACAATAATGTTAGCAAAAGTGAAAATTTGAAAAACATTGTTTATCTATGAAATTTGTACTTGAAAATATAATTAAGGCCAGGCCTGAAAAAAAATTCTCCTTAAGCCAAAAAGAAAAGCACTGAGTAGTCTCACATATGAATACAAAATATATTGATCTGAGCTGGGAATGGTTGTATACGATTATCTTCCCAATACTTGGGAATCTGAGCCAGTGGATCACTGTATCAATGCCAGTCTAACACACACACACACAAAGAGAGACAGACAGACAGACAGACAGACACAAAGGATATAATTAAAGATGAGTGTGGGAGGTTACCAGGGGCTGGGAAGAGTAGCAGGGAGGTAGGGATGGGTGAAGGTTGAGAAACGGACTACATTGGAGTTACAGTGGTATCAGAAACTCTAGTGTATGGTAACAGAGTAAAACAACCACAGATAGCTACTTTGTATTCAGAACTCTCAAAACTAAAAAGAGGACTTGGAATATTTTCACCATAAGGAAGTGATGAAAGTTTAAGCAATAAACATGTTTAACCCATGTAGATATATATGGAAACAATATCCAGTACCTCATTCATAAACACAGTTTTTGTTCGTTAGTTTAAAAATAATTTAATTTAAAATGATCTCATAGGTGTTTGTCCTGAGCTGACAATGTAGTTCAGCAGTAAAGGGCTTGCCTGGTGTGCACAAATATTGCCAGCACTGAAAAATTTATAAATAAATAAAAAATGCTTTTCCTGAGCAAGATAATTCAGTAGACCAAGCCAATACATGAGCTACGGAGACCAATTAGTGGCAGATTAGTTATTAACAGGTGAGTTACCGATATTATGAGAGTCTTAATCTCTGTTGTTGTAGCATATGAAGAAGACTTTTATTAGAACAAATTGCTGTCTTTAATACAACTATATGTAACAACTAGAATATATACACATATGTATGTATACACAATAGATTCTTATGTAGTAAATAAACAAGTTCACTTAAAATCCCATCCTACAACTATTTTTGTGTTATTGTGGACTATTTATGGGGCCAGTGAGATTGCTCATTGGTTAGTGTTATTGCGCAATTCCGAAGACCTGAGGTCCACCCCTAGGATCCATGTTAATGTGGAAGAAGACAGCCACGTCCACAAAGTTGACCTCTGACATCCATGTGCAAGCTATGCCCAAGATGTGCACTGTATGCACACACACACACACACACACACATAAATAACAACAATGATAATAAGAATAAATTTTAAAACACTCATTAATTAAATGTCAAACAAGTTAAACAACAAAAGTAAGGATGACACTGGACGATAATATGATTATGACACCCTCTCTGGTAGAATGTCACTTAGAGAGTTATATCCATTGCTTTCATGTATTTCTTTTGTTTGTTTGTTTGCTTGCTTTTGAGACAGGGTCACCTTATGTAGCTCAAGCTGTCCTGGAACTCACTATGTAGACCAGACCAGCCTTGAATTTACAGAGATCTACCTGTCTCTGTTTCCCCATACTGGGAATGAGGATATAAACCAATACACGCAGTTTTGGTTTTTATATATTACTTAATAGGAGTCTAGCCTTGCAAACTGGAAGCCAAGAACAAAAATAAGAAATAGTAAATATCTAGTTTCCAGCAAAACATGCACTGTATTGATAGTTAAAGACATTTTATTGGTTTATTTCCCTAAAGTCTATTTGTCCCTCAGACATGGGTATAAGATTTAGTGACAAATAATTCTATTTTATGTCATTTAGAAAGAAAAGAGGCTAAATGCATGCTTTGGTTGGAAATTATTTTACTATCATTCTTCATCAAATTATACCAAAAAATGAAGCTATAGGAAATAATTTTAAAAATATTTTTTAGGTCAGAGACATAGTACACACAGAGAGGGACAGAGCTTGTACTCCTTAGAAAGGAAACTGCTTTAAGACTTGACAGACTTTCCTTCTACGTCTGCTTTTTATTTTTAAACACTACCAGTGACCTCTTTGCTGACCAACATATTCGTGCAAACCATGGCCAAGGAGGGAGGGGCAGGAGCAGAGAAGAAGCTGGGTGAAAGTTGTTGATGGCCTCTGCCAAAATTCCTAGTTGAAATTGAATACGGCGAAGTTTCTTAAGATGGAAAGAAAGCAAAGATTTACAGCTTCAACAGAACTGTAATTCTACTAAGAAAAAGGTATGTCCACCTGCTGTCTCCAAACCAGCCACGGCTGGCTTTGCCAGGCATCTTTCTCCTTTATATATGGAGGTGGAGAAAAAAAAAAAAAAAGCAAGAGGCGTTCAAAAAACTTGAGGAAGCCCTGACCCTTTAGATTCCATTTATAGTCTGAGCCGGAATGCCACCCCCCGGGACAACTGAACTGTCCAATCCAGCCACGTGTGTCAAGGTTCTGTTAGGCACTAAGTGAAATATATATGCATGCCCTTATACCATTCAACACTCCGGGTCCAACCTCCAGACGCTGGGCTGCAGGTCAAGAGAGCCGCCACTGCTCTTCCAAGTGTCACTTTGACAGGTTCTCTTGGAGGAGATCTCTCTTTTGTTAACCCATCCTTTTAATCAAAATGGCACCAAAGAAAGACGTGAAGAAGCCTGCTGCTGCTGCTGCCCCTGCCCCAGCCCCGGCCCCGGCCCCAGCCCCAGCCAAACCTAAAGAAGAAAAAATCGACCTGTCTGCTATTAAGGTAACTAAACAGGTGAATCGGTTTGGTCACTGAAACATCTCTCAGCACTAAGGAACTCAAGGAGTTTGTGAAGAGGTGTATTTTTCATTGAAAGGAATGGCATTGAACTGGTGTTTTAGATGCCAGGAACCCTGCTTAAAAACATGGGTTTCAGCATACAATTCCAGTGACGTTTTTAAGACTGGGGACTACAAGTGAGGTTTTTGTTCGCTCTTTTCTCGTTGATCAGTATTTGCTGATTCTGTTTTCCATTTCCCCCTAATTTGTCAAAGTGCAATTTAGGGGGAGATATGCCCATCTAAAGATTTCACATTTACAAATATTTAAGAAGTGCATTTTTAAAATAAAATCTCCATGGAAATTGAATCCCTGACTCTAAAACTACATCATTAAAAAAAAAAAAAAGTTTTAGCCTCTGCTTGTTTCCAGAAAGTTGAAGACAGCTGATAACCCAGCTGTCTTGGACACATCTATTTGACAGCTGTTTCATTTCATCTGAAAAATAAATTTGCAATTCAAGTTAATTTCCTCTTCAACTTGCTTAATAAAATTTCATACACCACTTGGTGCAATGTCAGTGCAGAAAACCACACACTCGAGTGCTTCAGTGACTATAACTATCATCATGTTTATATGTATACAGCATTTAATTCAGGTTTGTGAATATATATTATGTACATAATATATGTATTTATATATCCTGTCATTTCTATAGCTGTTAGTGTGTGTTGAGCCTTTTACATACTGATCTTGAACTAAGGCGAATGTGGTGTGTGTGTGTGTCTGTGTGTGTGTGAACACTTTTCTATGAACCAAGTTTTCAGCTTCAAAAAGATTGTTTTGGAAAATGACGAATGAATGTCCTGGTTACCTCTCAGCGACACATCAGATACCCACCTCTCCTCATTAACTGGGCTTAGATTAGTCCTCATGGCAGGTTGAAAATCTTCATCTAAGGAACCCAGCCTTATATGGAAAGGACAGAGTCAAAGTGCTTATGAGGTGACCCTTCCGTCCAAGCCAAGGGTTCTGTGTGTAGCACATCTGATGTCTCAGTCTCGACACTGTATGAGAAAGTTACAATGCTGACTTACCCGCAAACATTACACTGACTATGTTAATATAATCATGGAGCCTTTAAAAAATTCCCTAAAATAATATTGAATCAGAACTCACATGCATTTATGTGATGAAACCAAATATAGCCATAATCTTTATAACTTTCATCTAAATATGAAATGAGACATGTTCCAAAGAGGCAAACATGCTATGGCAAATGTCTAATCTTTATCTGCACCTGAAGTTACATTTGAGAAAACTTGGTCGTAGGATGGAACTTTACTGACGAATGTCCTGTTAGGAAAACTGCATGTTGGATCTTCTGGAATTTTTTTTTTTTGAGGACGAGATGCTTATAGTTAATTAAAAAGAAACCAAATCTTTCATCTTCGGTGATCTTAGTTGATGTCTTTACAGATGCAGGCTGACGATTACAGCTGCCACTGTCCTTCCTGGTCTTCCAATGTGCACTCTTTAACAACTTTAGAACTTTAAGTCAGTGTTGAGGCTGTTCTTTTTATATTTGTTGTGATTTATGAGACAATATAATCCCTGTTTCTGAGATAAACTTCTGGAAGAAAAGAAAATGTGCCTCCTTAAAAAAAAATACCAGAAGTGTCCCACTAATGAAAGCACGCTTTCTTTGATTTTGTTCCAGAGGAACTGTGTGTCAAAAAGTAAGTGAATACGCTCTGTTAACATCAGTTTTTTAATCCAGAAATTAAGTAAATTTCTTGTTCCTGACGCAGAGAAGGAGCACTTACCTGAATTGTGACACCACTTTAGCCTCCCATCCTTGTTTTAAATTAATGCTAGTATGAGCAAGAAAAACTGAAGAATTTTAAGAGTTGTACAAACTCAATATGCTCCACCATTGCCAAGCAAGAGACAGGGTAGACTGTGAGAAGGAAAACAAATCGAAAGAACAGAAGTCAAATGAATATTTATCATTTATCTATCTATCTATCTATCTATCTATCTATCTATCTATCTATCTATCTATCTATCTATCTATCTATTTATTTAGAGACAGGTTTCTCTATGGCTTTGGAGCCTCTCCTGGAACTTGCTCTGTAGACCAGGTTGGCCTCGAACTCACAGAGATCCGCCTGCCTCTGCCTCCCAAGTGCTAGGATTAAAAGCATGCATCCGGCTTCAAACGAATCTTGAAGAAATGGAGGGAAATTACCTTTTGTTTCCTTCAGAAGAACCATCCCTAATGGACGGGGACAGTAAGGAAGAAACCGAAGCCATCTCACTTGTGTAAAGGAATGTCGATTCCTTTGATGATTTCCCTCATCAGAATGAAATCAGTACATATTTGGAAGGGTTTTAGCAACGCCAGAGACTATGATGCAACTTGGGAGCTTTATAAAATTTCATTTTATCCCAGTAGATAACAGGGTTAATTAGAAAGTATGTTATAGCATTTCCTATTATGATGTTTTTAATCATTTGATGTTTTTAGATATATTTTCTCATGTAAGTTATAAACTTTTTTCAAGCAGAGAAAATGAATATATCTATATACATATTCATTAACTTTCTGGAAACTGTATAAAGGCCTAAACTTAATTAGATTATATGATTTATTTCATAAACCTTGTAAGATTAGAAATCCAGCCTTTAAACTGCGGGTAATGCTGAAGTGTAGTTATATATAGGACACAGCAATCATTAAATTCATTCCTCAATACTTTGCCCAGCTACGACCATGGTCCATTTTAAAATACCCATATTTGACTCACCATAAACTCTGAACAATCTTGGATAGTTTTGATTAGTTTGCTTAAACGTGCTTTTCCGATTTGATTTCCTAGCCTGTTAGCTCTTTATTTAGAATGTTTTTTCAGTTGCTCTGACATAAAGCCTTCGGGAGTCTCTGTGCCCATACACATTCCTGTGAGCAGCGTTTTCACAAAGTTCCACTGGCGTGTGAACACTAGCACTACCGTTCTTGGTAGTTCTCAGCGCTCTCTGCCTTCAGAGAGCTGCTACCTCCAGTGACAGAGCCCAGTGCTCGAATGACGCTGCCTCCCAGGATCACATCTGTAGGGCTCGAAACCCGCCATTATGATTCTGGGTGCAAATGAAAGAGTGACTATTGGTTGCAGCCAAGCAAAATGGTGAAAATAAATGTCTGGATTTTAAGAGATTTTAAATATGAAAGTGGTTTTATTTTATTTATTTTTTTTTGTTTTGTTTTGCATGGTGCATCCTTTGGCTGATAAACCAAGATTGTTGTGAGTTGAGACCTACGTGTTGCTTACATTTTAATCCGCATTGAATTCATGCCACAGTCTGGTCCTTCATTCCTGACTGGATACTGCAGCAGCGTTACAAAACTAGTAGTGGTAAAGAATGCATTGACAGAAACTCTGCCAAACAACACATCTCCAAACAGTAACTGAACACAGTTGCAGAAAGACTGAAATGTTAGATTTAACGAGGAAGTTGGATGTATGCTGTTCCCAAACATGTGTATTTCCTGAATGTTCGGTGAGGGCACATTATATATTGTGCATGAGGTCCGAGGTGTAGATTTATTTTGGCTCAGACATGGGAACTTTTTGGGATCACCTGTATTTTCTTTCATTTCTAGCAAGGCTAAAATACACCCAATCCCATTCAAGGAATTTCTGGAAATGTTTGAAAACAGGTTCCATAAATGACTGAATATCATAAGCCCCACTGTCATAATAGCACTCAACATCCATTGTGATTTTATCCTGGATTGTTTTCACATTTAGCTTTTCCAACGTTATAGAGACTGTTTTTATCTATTCCCATGGAGGAAACTAAACTCACTCGAGGCCCATCATCAAATAACCAGTAAGTGGAAGGTAAGACTTCACCAGCAGGGCAAATCCATAGCAAACCCTGTTAAGCTTTCAGTTACTTCCCGTTTCTAAAAACAAACTGCTGTCTTTTTAGTTAGAACCCAGAGTGGGCAGATGGCAGGGCGGGGCGCAGAGCTTTCTGTAGTACAGTGCACAGTCCTACGCCGCCAGGAGAGGGCGGGAGAGGTCCGCTGCAGAGCGGCTTCGCAAGACTTTGACCTTGGCAGTTCTGAGTGTTCTGTTTCTCACAGCTTCCCTTACCCTCCCTCCCTTACACCTGTTGTTGGGAACTACACATTCTGTTTTATACACAGAGGGTGAAATTTTAGGCATTTTCGAAGGCATCTTATTCACTTTGTCCCAACTCCCTGTAAAAATTTATAAACAAAAATGGATATAAAATTACCTCCATCTGCAACAAAATGTTGAATTTTAAGACATTTGTGGTCTTGTTGTACTAAATAAACTTCAGACATACCAAATAAAAAATTTAAATCTGCCATCATAGGGCTAAGCTCCTGAGATGAGACCTCTACTTGCTTATAAATAAGCACACTGATTTAATTAGCATTTTTGGAGTTGATAATCAGAAACGGCAATGTCATAGATATGGTTAAATATTAACAATAATATCACTAGGGGAAAGCATGAGACAAATACATAGAGTCAATCTCTAATTTTAAAAAAATGAGCGAAAGCAATATATCCTCGGGGAAAAGGGGGAAGAATTATTTAAGCATATATGTCAAAGTCAATAATGTTATTCATCTTTTACGTGTGAGGGAACAGAGCAGGTGAAGGGAGGGAAAACATTGAAGGGCATAGTGGAACTCTCTCCACGGCGACATTTCAAGCTGTAGCAACGTAAAGTAAAACTCAACTTAAAGAGACGCATTCGTCAACTGAAGGCAAAACTGACTTTCTTTTAAGGATGCTTAAATCTGTGCGAGACGAGGAGCCCACCAAGTGACGGTGCCCCATTTAGCCCTTGACATTTCAGTACTGCAAAGCCTTGGCACGTTGCCTTTAGGAGTCGTTCCCTAATTACACACCCGTCTGACTCATGGAAATTGTGGAAGGATTATATTTAGTCTGCTGAGACTGTACTTTCTTCTCTTCAGACTGAAACACTTCTCTGTGAAAATACGAAAGTATACAGTTTAATTTCTTGATCAATGTGTCCGGTTTATTTTTTGCCCAAACCAGAATCAAGAAAGCAAAACCTGTAATATAAAAGTATCTATGACTTCAGAATATTCTGGTTGGATTTTAAATTATATGTGTGATAAATTGCTCTTATCAGAAATTAATTCTAGTGGCTTGAAGTTGGAGGGGTGGGGGAGCTTTCCCTAAGTTAGACATTTTCCTTCTATCCTTGTGAATGGGCTGTTTCCTGACTACAAGCCACCCAAGAATATATTATCTCTTGTGCACAAAAATCCAGTTGACTTGAATATGCTGCTGTGAAATTACATTTTGATACATTTTTCTTTTTTGCAATGATTACAGCATAATTGTCTTTTTCCATAAAGTAAGCTGCGGGAGGTTCTACTAACTAAAGATGGAAAATTCAGAACATATTAGTCCCATAAGCAATCCAAGAAATCATATATTCAGAAAAATTAATTTAGAGATATTATTTAAATCAAGCCACACAGGCTTTGTCATGACACCCAGAATAAGACCCCATTTTAGTTTTCAATGTATCCCATCAAAATCTCTAGAAGAATATTTAGTATTTATTTATCTCCATATAAGTTCTAAAAAGAAACTTCTATTCCAGACAAATGGTAAAAACATAATTATAATTTCTTAGCATGTGCAACATTTTTTGAATGCTTACATTATAAAACTTAAAAAGTGAAGGAACAAAATCACATTTTTATTTTTTAAGAAATTGCATAAAAATAGATAATTGTACAAAAAAGTATAGCTCACAAGAAATTTTACATTTCTTTCTCATATGTATTAACTATGAAAAAGGAGGAGAGAAAGCTGGAAAGGAGCTGACTTGGATCACATTTTGAAAGTTGTATCAAAATTCACTTAGGTTGCTAGTGGTTCCTGCAGATCTAAACTGAGCTGTTTTTAATTGCATGGGTTTTGTGCTTAGGCGACAGAATGCAGAGGGCCAGCCGAGCCTGCTGAACATAGTCCTCCCAGGTTAGTGTCATTCAAACCAACAAATCCAATCTAACCTTCTAATAGCTCTTTCAGAGAGCCTGGGCCAGCACCATGTCCTCAATGCTCTAGTTTCTCCCGTTTATATAATACTTTAATAAGCACCCTAAATCCATTTTGTTGGGCTCAGAATAATGAGAGAAATTTCTTTCTATCGGCCTTCCATGACTTGCTGTGAAGCACAACATTCTAAGAGTTTCAAATATTCTTCCTAATGGCATTTTGGTGATTTTTGAAACTCTGTAAGAAAAATTAGTTTAATTTTTTTTCTTAAAGGCATATATACGTCTAACTCTGATCTCTCAGCCAGGCAGGAAGGCAGAGAGTATCCAACAATGTTCTCTTAACTGTCTCTGGTTACAGCACCTTCTTTTCTTAGCTCCAGTCATTGGCATCTGTTCATCCCCCTGAAATAGGGAGAGCTTTGACCGTCATCGTCCATGTTCCTTCCATTTCCCTTAGTATTCAACACCATACATTTCTTTAATAGTTGTTGTTCTTCTGAGACACTAAAATTTAACATATATCAGTTCTATATTTTAACTGCATTGTAGTATTTTTTCCTATAAAGCAATTCCTTCTAGATGCCAGAAGACTTATCTTTAGTCAGTGAACCAAACTTCATGACTACTACCTGAAACACAATTCTCAAATCAAAACAGTCCATCACCACTGCAGTAAAAATTCTTCATGGTAGCAGATGCCTTACAGACTGCTTTTTACCTAAACTCACCACCAAATGGGAATGGGGGAGCTACAGCCCTGTGCGATGTGGCCTTTTACTAACGTGTGAGATGAAGACATAGGATCAGATCATAGATGTCTTTAAAAAGAAATAGAAGGTTGACAAATTAGAACTCTGGACCATAAACATTCATATAAAGGAATTTAAAGGAAAACACTAGAGATATAAATGGTAAAGAATTTTAGATGAGTGTACCTATTGTGCTCTGGGGGCTGAAGATGCAGAGAATATACGTAATTTCTCCGGAATGTAAGCTTTGTAAAATAAGAGATAAAATTTCTGGGGATACAATACTCTAGAGGGAAAGCTTATATAAGATCAAAAGAGAAACTTGGTACACAGCCAGACCACAGTGAGTGCACCAGGGAGTTTAGTGTGTTAACGGTCTAATGGCTTCAATTGAATGAAAATTTATTAAGCATTTAATAGGGGAGAGGAACCTGATAGAGCTGGAATAGAAGAGACCCTAAGTACAAGGCAAAGTCAGTGTTCTAGAGAGAGATGCTGTGTTAAAACACATCCAGGTCCACATCAGAAACAAGCCACGGCCTTTTAGCATTGGCCTGGGCTTCCCAGCAGATGAAGCAAGAAGGCTGACGAGCTTGCAGTAGAAAAAAGGAGCCAGGTGTGCTGTAGAGAAGGACACGTACTTTGACAAAGAGGAGTTCTTGTGACGGCTGGAAGAATGTTTAATATGAAAAGAGGAGGGAACAGTGGGTTGCTCGCCAGACAAGAAAGATTTAAACCAACTTTGAAACACACTGGGTGATGAGCTCTCAGACTGAGGCCCAAACCAAATGGCTGGGGAGCAGATGAAGCATTCGCTCAAACAGCTGATAGTATTCCTACCATAAGGAGGAGAGGCCAGAGGCAGTGTGTCATCCTAGCAGTGGACAGGAGAAGGATTGCTTTTCTCATAGCTATAGTTTACGCTTTCTTTTGTCAGCTGATATGTTTACATTTATATTTTGATTTTCAGTATGTTAAAAATAATCTAAACTTTTTTGTGAATATGATAAAGATATAGCAAAAAACTGGGATGAAGTAATTGAGTAGTCCTTACCACTCTGTAGCTTCTGTTTTAATAGCAAAAGCAAACCTTTAGATGGTGTCTAAGTGGTTACGGACAGCTTGTTCACAACATAAATTCAAGTTCTGTGCTGATTTTCCAGTTTACCCGCAAGTTTTTATAAAATTTGATCTTGTTCCACATAATTCAAGGCTACACTTTTCCACCTGAAAAAAAGTGAAATGTGAAAATTATCATTGTTGGCAAAAGGCAACTTCTATGTAATATTTAGTTACTAGCTTCAAATACTGGTTCTCAGTAATGGCTAGCAAACTTGAATTTAATGGTACAAATGCATAAATACAATTACATCAACATTAAAGTACAGCATTAAAGGACAAATATAAAAATATAATTACAAAATTGAGAAAGAGGATTAAAAGGTATGTTTTATAGAACTTTAACTTAGACACCCAAAATCATGACATTCTAAGTTACAAAATTATTAAAGATTAAAATTTTCAGTTTTAATACTCTCCCCCATTTTACTTCTAATGATTCAAAGCATGTTTAATTTCTCTATTAACTATCACTCCCCAGTAACCTTTCAAAATATCAATTTGTTTATGAAGACATGTTGACCCAGGTACTACTAACTTCAAAATTATCATTCTTCATCAAGAGACTCAAGATTCTGTAAGACTGTTTTCACAACTTGTGAACTTTAGGCCAAACGTGAAACATACATTTTTTATATTTTGATAGGCATCTAATCATTATTTTGATTAGAATCTAATAAATATTTTATTAGCGTCTAATAATTATACAGAACAAAGTATATCATTGTGGTATTTTCATATGTGCACATAATTATGTATTTTGAAGAAGAGTTATCCATTTAGCTGTTTATTCTGGAATAGTACGAGGGTGAGTAGCACACATGATGATTTCTATGGATACCTTCCTTAAGGGTGGTTGCAGAAATCACAGTTTGTCTTTCTCCACTTGTGATGCTTGAGTTATGTAGAGAGTTGTGTAGTTATTTCTGGACACCCTAAACTGATCATCCCCACAGCCACTCCAGCTTTCCCCATTCTCAGATAAGCTGCTGTAGAAGCCCATTGCTGGCCTCTTCCCGCCAACACCTTGACAATGTTAAAGCTCTGTTCTGCACTCCATGAGCCTTACTTTAGGGTATTTATTCTTGGTCTGCGGATTGAACCACAAAGAGTTGGACAGGACAGACTGGTTTTAGTAAGAACTTACAAACAAAAAATAAAACAATCTGTCAGTTTTCTTGACTGCTAAGAATTTCAAAAAATAAAAAAAAAACATAGTCAGTCTATATAATAGAAAAAAAAAGGAAGAATGGACATACCCAAACCTAATGTAGGAGACAAAGAGACGAGGTAGGAAGTGGAACCCCAATCCCTTCTTGCTTAGATTATTCTCCTGAGAATATGGCTTACAAAAGTATAATCCTAATGGAGATTTGGGGGCCAGTTGTCATGTGGGTGTGTCCTAAGGAATCCTAAGAAATATACAGAACACACAAAGTCTCCTCAAGTCCACAGAACATTACATAGAGTTTTAGAGAGTGTTCTTTCTATACCAGTTACTAGTTGAAAACTCAAGCCAGTTTCATCCAAGAAGTTCCAGACTTGCTGACTAGACATTTTCAAGGTCCATAATTACCCAGCAGAAGCCCGAGCCCTAGAATAATCCCGAGTTTTCCATGAGCAAAGAAACGTCTTGAAGGAAGAGGCTGCAGAGAACATCTCAGAGGTAAAGACCATAAAAGTACTGACAGGCTTCGGTCTCATGAGGGCTCTTCACTTCTAGGCCCTGGGTTCCTAAAAATAGCCCTAGGGTGCACGTCCCTCTTTCTCTCTGCCCTAAGAAAGCTGAAGAGCTCCTCCGGGAGGAGTGGCAACTGCCCTGTGAAATCCGATGCTAGACATGAGGTCAGTTTGACCAGAAATAAAAGGAAGCCACTGAGAAGAAAGACTCCACTCAGGGATCGGCGCTGCCTTCAGCTTGCTCGCCAGCCCCACCGCTGTGTTGCAGCCCAGAACTCCATCATGGTGGGTCCTTCAAGAAAACAGTATGTCCTTTACAGAAGAAGACAGTGGGCAGCAAGAGCTTACTGAGGGGACAGGCAGGCAAGGAACAGCACGGAGGAGAGAACCTATTTAGTACAAGGATTTGGGAACCTAGCGCTGGTTTTGAGGATCTATGATGAAGAAATGACTTCCAACTATTGCACCAGATGGGGGGAAATGCATCTCCCTCCCCAGAGCGGTCTGTGTGCTTTACCTGCCTTTGCCATTTCACGTAAGATTCATCTAGATTTGGAGGGGAAAAGTGCAGCTAGTGAAACGGTGTGCTTACATAGACGTCAGTGATAACTCCCAGCTAACAGGAAGCAAACCGTGTCTGATTCTTCAGTTTTGTACACTAGTACAAATATTTTAGTTAAGCAGAAAGACCTACGGTGGTTTTTATATACCATTCTATTTGCAGTTTTAAATGTATCTTACCAGACATATGCTAAATATACACCACTATGGCATTCTAGGATTGCTCAATTTAGCATTTTTAATATTTTTACATCATTAAGATACTGAGAAAAGATTTTTTAAATTATTTTTTGCAATAGATTTTTATACTCATAGGTTCAAAATTGCCCTCACACACCCGTCCTGTGCTAAGAGCACCCACATGGTTTCCTAACCGCTCAGAGCAGAGAGCACTCGTTCTGTCAATGCATTTGAAAGCTCTTTCTCTCTCTCTCCCTCTTGCCACTGCAGTCCTTCAGTGCTGACCAGATTGCGGGTAAGTGATCTGAGCTTCTCTACGGAAGGCTTCTCTCTGCTGTCTCTAAAATGTCACTTAACTCCACAGCATGCTCCTTTGTGTCTTAGACTGTTCGCGTCCATTCCATGCCTGGGCTCTGAAAACTGGGCTGTCTGCTGGAGCTCACTTTGAAGAGCACTCGGGGAATGAGCTGGATGCACTTGTATATCAGGGTGCTCTTCTCTGGTTAAAATATATTTTATGATTAATTTCTTTCTAACAGATCGAGTTCTCTAAGGAGCAGCAGGAGGGTAAGTTTAAAAGCCGTAGCGGTTCATATGTGCAGACTTACAGAGATAGCAAGTGAGAAAGCCAACTCCCTTGGGATGGGCTAAGTGCTGCCTAGTTATCCACACTGGGGTTGTTCCTCTAAATAGAAATTGCTTTCAAACACTCTAAATATAAACCTGTATAACTGAAGCCCTTGCTTATAGTTAGTGACCAAAAATGTAAGGAATAAAAAATGGACTATAAGTCCATGTAGCTACTAATTCCTAAATAAGATGAACTTGAAGCACTAGGAAAGATCATAGATGATATATTCACAAAAGATATAGGTTCTAGAAAACTAACTTACTAGTCAAAGCCTAGAGAGAGATTTGATAGGCCTGGAGTGTTCAATCTGAAAAACGAAATTGATTATGAAAGCTGCTCTGACAGCCAAACCTGCCTAGTTTCCGTGGAAACATAGAATTGTGAACTAGAAGAGATTCACAGAGAAGGATCCTAATCCAACACCTTGTTAAGGGATATGAAACAGACAACTGGAGAAATGATAGGTCTTTCTTCCTCAATGACCAAAGAATTAACAATAGTGTCATAATTTTGTATGAATTCAAATGGGCTAGGCAGTTTTTCTTAGGTACAGATGCTATCGACGCGTCTCAAACTTTTTAGGATTGAAGAGACTCTGGGTAGCTTCCTTGACACTTTAACTTTTTCCCTTTGTGTTTGGATTTAACAGGGTCCAATATCCCAAACAAGTTTGATTTTTGGATTAGAAAGTATAGGAAGAATTTTTTATGGGGTGAAATCATCATAATATGTGGATAAACTAAGTAGAATGCATTTACAGAAAGGAGAGACACAATCAGTTTAGTTATGTGATATTTATTATATGTTAGATGATTGGCCATAATAATGTATAGCATGGTATATAATATATATAATATATAAGATACAAATAACTATGGGTGATTAGTAAGAGTTCTCTGCCTAAGGTTTCCACACTGTTCAGTCTCTTTCAGGATCATGTTTGTTTTAATGTTGTCTGGGTATCGGTTTAAAACAAAAGGTTATTTGCTGTAGTACAAACTCACTGATATCAATATCGTGGTTGTTGGCCTCAGGTAGACAGTTTAGATGGCTGGATGACTTTTAACTCAAGATTGTTTAAAGTTATACTACGAGGGATTTGTCTTAAAGGAAATGATGGTTCCAATTTGTTTAAGTATACCTTTAACTGGTGATGCAGCTACATCATTAACCCTGCCTCCCAGCCCTCTGCAATTCCTTACCTAGACTATTACCATGGTGCCAAACTATCACTGGATCAAACAATGAAAGATTCAAAAGCCCTTGCTGAGACGAATGTACTTAGTGTTGAGTGTGAGACCTATCACCCAAATTGAAAACAGGTTTTAGCCGCAGAATTGAATAAACATTGATACATTGGTCTGGGCTTTTTTTCTTTATGTCAGAAACACAAACGTAAACTATTTAAACTAAGTGAGAATTCTGTGTTTTCAGAATAAACCAAGACCACTTGAATGTGTGTCCTTGCTTAACGAATGAAGAATGTTGTTCATATATTCTATTTGGCTTGAAGGAAAGGGGAGAAAAACAAAGAAAATTACAGCATTTGGAAGTTGTAGGATTCCTGCTGTCTGTTAGCATGACCACCAGCTACATATGGTTACTTAAGAATTAATTAATTTTTAAATTATAAATGTTAAAGTCTGTATCTTAAAGTTCCCCAGTCATAATTCAGTGTTCAAAACCACCATTATAGGACAGGTGGAAAATAATTCCATCATCAGATATTTTGGATATGGTGTGGTTCTGGGCAAAAGATCAGCCAATATATTCTTAAAGGTCAAATATGAAAGACTGTTAAGTTTCCTTGCATTGCTGTCTGTGAAGACAAATCCACTCTATTCTTGAGGTTAAGCAAAGACCACAAACAATGCATATACAAAGGAGCATGGTGAGATTATAATAAATGTTGTTAATATAGCCAGTCAAGGAAGGAGGTCTCCAGTCTGTTCTAGAACCTTGAAGAGAAGAACTAAACCTTGCGCTAAAAGTTCAAGATTAAAAGAATTAGTTCTCCGGCCTCTGCCTTTAAGTTACTAAAAGATAATGTCAGGGCGATTCCATTACCGCCATTAAAGTCCCTTTTCTACACCAGCATCTGAGCTGGGTGACAGAGTCCTCAGAGCACTGTGTCTGGCATCTGAAGCCAGCAGCGAGAGGAGTCCAGTTCCACGTGACCTTTAGAAAGATAAAAAATAGTATGTGACTCATGAAACCACAAGGCTCAGGCACCCTTTATCCAGATTGGGGCAGATTATGGTGAGAGCATAGGATTTAAACAAGAATGGTAGCATGGCCTATAGCTAGTTGTGTATATAGGACTCTGTGTAATCTTAGATCTCATGAGACAGGACATCAGGGTATTTACAGAGGGACCTTTCCAGACTGCATATTTTTCTGGAGATTGCGGTAACCTAAAAAAATTGTTTTCAGTTCTGAGAGTTTATTCACCAATGTGAATTCATTCAAATGTTCCAGGGTCGTTGGGGTTAACATCTGTAAGTCACCATCAGTATTTCCAGGTTTTCCAGAAATTTTCACTTAGTTAAGTTTAGATATTTCCTTTAAAATGCCTTTACTGGCTCCTAAATCCATTTTATCCCTCTTTCCAGGCGTTTCATTATATATTTCTAAATTATTATAGTTATAATTGTGAAGGTGAAGCAGTTCGATCAAAGCAGAATTATAGGCCATAAAGTACCTGGCAGAGCTATTGTGGAGAAAAGGCAGTGCCTTGAGATACACTCTTAATTCACACACAGATGTGGATGTGAACAAAAGCAGCTCAGTCCATCCATGCAAATATCTCAGTTTTAATAACATGGGACATGTAATAACACAAAACATTTGCACAGTGCTACATTGGAGAAAACTAGACAAAGGAGAAAATAATTTTTTTCTGCATTATTTTCTTATAGGTGCATGGGAATCTATAGTTAATGCCATTAAATATTAATTTTAAAAAATGTTCTTACGAAGATTTTTTGGTCATACGGATTATTTGGGGGCTAAATCAGAATTATATGAATATATCATAATAATTGGTCCAAAAATATTTCCCTTCTGTATTAACCATAGTAGGAGCCTCTTTGAGTCAGACACTGAGGTGGTTAAATGGCATTGTAAAACTTATAAGCCTGCCTCACACTTCAAACTTAATAATAATAATAATAAGCTATTTCTGGAGGAAGCTAGTTGAAAAGACAGCCTATAAAATTGGTGCCCCAAAGATTTTTCTACAAACTTAAAAAAGTTTGGGTTAAACTCACATACAATAGCTCCAGCTGGAAATTTGCTTTCTTGAAATTTTACTAATATTACCAATTAATTGAAGGACTATTTGGAGACTCTCGAGCTTTCTCAAGGCACGAGAATATTTTAAGTGACTTTTGCTTCCCACACAGATGAAAGAAATAGGAATTGCTATCACTGGGAGCTCCAATTTCCACAATTAAAAATTAATTCCACATTACTAATAATGTGGCTTAAAACTAGAAAGGCTGCTTCAGAACAATTCCCCACAGAAACACCAGAGGGTTTTCCGTGACGGTTTGAGAGCCGGAGATAACTTGAGTGGTTGGAAAAAATGGTGGAGCAGAGAAGAGTTTGAAGGACCTGGGGTTAATTAGAAGGTTCCAGGAAATTGAAAGTCAGTTCCCACCAGGGCCTGAATGTCTCATGCTTCTTGCAGAATTCAAGGAGGCATTTCTCCTGTTTGACAGAACAGGAGAATGCAAGATCACCTTAAGTCAAGTGGGTGACGTCCTTCGGGCTCTGGGCACAAATCCCACCAATGCAGAGGTCAAGAAGGTTCTCGGGAACCCTAGCAATGAAGGTAAGTTCCTGGAAGATCAGTGGAAATTGTGAATGGTCTGCCACACAATGAACTCAGTTTGCTCCTGATGGTGCCTCTCATGACTGGGAAGCCTTAACATTTTTTAATACTAATAATAATATGAGTTAACTTCCATTGAGGACCTGCAGGTGTGATAAGACATCACACCAGAGAGAAATGGCGTGGAAGGATGAGACCAGTACGCACAGCACGGAATCTAAATCCAGGGTTAAGTCCAAGGCTATACACCCTTTGTAGAAAGCCATGAATAATCATAAAGACATCCCTCTAGAGAACAACTATTCCTTGATAAACAGTGAGATAAGGCATAGATGAGCACATTTCCTTTTTCAGAGTTTATACCTTCAAAGACAAAAGTACATTTTAAAAGTTAGTTTAGCAGGGCGGTGGTGGCGCACGCCTTTAATCCCAGCACTCGGGAGGCAGAGGTAGGTGAATCTCTGTGAGTTCGAGACCAGCCTGGTCTACAAGAGCTAGTTACAGGACAACCTCTAAAGCTACAGAGAAACCCTGTCTCGAAAAACCAAAAAAAAAGAAAAAAAAGAAAAAAGTTATTTTAGCTTTAATTAAAACATAATTGCATCATCTCCCTCGTGCCCTTGTGGAGCCAATATAATAATATATTAATATAATAATATATTGAGTCATCTTTTCTCCATCTCTCTCACGTCTCTTCCTTCCAACCCTTTCTGTGCTTTCTCCCCATTCCCTCTCACATTCATGGACTCTTTTCCTTTTACTGCTATTTTTATGTATGTTTGTAAATATATAAACACATACATCCAACCTTTTGGGTCTGTTTACTGTTGCCTGTGTGATATCCTGAAGAAAGTTCTAGAATTTCTGGCCAGGAATTAGAAAGGAGTTAGGATGTCACACAATATTTGACACACACTTGTGAACCTCTTTTTAAAAATTACTTCAAATTCAAAGAAATTGAAGACTCCACAAAAGCTCAAGCATAGGCTCTATATATAGTTCAGTAATGTTTTACTATGTTTATGTTATTATAGAAAATTTTATATTGCTTCCCTGATACTTGTGGACTATAGCAAGCATAGTACTTATAAAATATATTAAGTAATCAAATTGTCCCAAGCATTTTAACAAGCTTTTCATGCCCTGGGTTCATTCAATCTCACAGCAACACTGTACAGTACTTCTATTTTAAAACTGAGAATACGGTGCACAAAGAGGTTAAAAGAGTTGAGCCAAGGCTCAAGAAGGACTCTGCAGTTAAAGACATTTACTGCCCTCTCAGAGGACCTAGGTTAGGTCCCCAGCACCCACATCAGGTAGCACAACCAGTAACTCTAGTTCTGAGAGCTCTAACACCCTACTCACCTTCTGCAGGCACCAGCAAATGTGCTGCACACATACATACATTCAGGTCCATCCACATACATGCAAAATAATTTCCAGAGAGAAAAGTAGAGCCACATTTGGGGGTACACACGTATAAATCTCAACAATTTTAAAGTGGAATTGGAAGCTCAGAAGTCCAATGTCATCCTCAGTTCCATAGCAAGTTGGAGGCCACACAGAGATGAGTAAGAGCCTATCTTTAAAAAAACAAACAATGAATGAAAATAAAAAAGTTGTTAGCAAAGTTGCTTACTGCTTCAGAGTTGTGTTGATCTGGGAAGAAAGCTTAGCACTGCGACTACAGAACTCATTCTATTGCCTGTTACTGTATTTTTGTCAGGTTAGTAGTTTACCCACTGGAATTTAAGTTGTGTGAAGATGTCTATGAAAATTTGCATTTGGGGAAGATTTTCATAACCATTTGTATTTGGTTTGTGACTCAGAGGTGGTATCTTATGGTGACTAGTAATGTACAAACTGCAATCTTCTTCCAGAGATGAACGCTAAGAAAATCGAGTTCGAGCAGTTTCTGCCCATGATGCAAGCTATCTCCAACAACAAGGACCAGGGAGGCTATGAAGACTTTGTTGAGGGGCTGCGTGTCTTTGACAAGGAGGGCAATGGCACTGTCATGGGTGCTGAACTCCGCCATGTCCTTGCCACTCTGGGTAAGGGAATACATTTCACTGGGCTAAACTGGAGAGATTGCATACCGGGAAGATCATGACAGGAAGGTCGTGTCATAATCAAAGTAGACAGGGCAAAGACTACAAAGGAAACATGAAAACAATAGGCATCAAAAGTCTTTGACTCTTTCTGTTGGCCTCTGTGACAAGTGAGACTGTTCAGGGGTGAAGTAATAACAAAAAATATTGGACATGAGTTAATAAAAATTTGTGCTCCTCGCAAGTTATAGTTGGGACATGAGGGACACTGATTATCTTTCATCCACCCATCCAAAATCAGCTTAATGGAAGCCTCCCAAATGCCAGACAAACAAGGAGGGATACTGGCTTTGGGGGAGCCTAGGCAGTTTGGATGCTCAACTTACTAAACCTGGATGGAGGTGGGCGGTCCTTGGACTTCCCACAGGTCAGGGAACCCTGATTGCTCTTCAAGCAGATGAGGGAGAGGGACTTGATCGGGGGAGGGGGAGGGAAATAGGAGGCGGTGGCGGAAAGGAGGCAGAAATCCTTAATAAATAAATAAATTAAAAAAAAAGAAAAAGAAAAAGAAAAAAAAATTTTACCCCTCAAAGGCAAGGGTTTAACCATGATTTCAAAAGCCCATGGCTGATCACTAGTGCTGAGAGTTTGAAAATATTCTGAGGTCGTATTTCTAAAGCTAAGAGTGTTTTGTTTCACTAGGTGAGAAGATGAAGGAGGAAGAGGTGGAAGCCTTGCTGGCAGGCCAGGAAGACTCCAATGGCTGCATCAACTATGAAGGTACAGCCAGCGTTCACCTTCAGCTCTTACTTGATTGAAGATAGATTTCTTTCCTTTTCTTCTTTTTTCTTTTCTTTCTTTCCTTCTTCCTTCCTTCCATCCTTCCTTTCTTTGTTTAGTAGTCTTTTTCCACAACAGGGTTTCTCTGTGTAGCCTTGGCTGTCCTGGAACTTGCTCTGTAGACCAGTCTGGTCTTGAACTCACAGAGATTTTCCTACTTTTGCCTCCCAAGTGCTGGGATTAAAGGTGTATGCCCCCACCACCCAACAATAGATTCCTTTCCAACTTAACCTTATTTTCCTTTCTTTATTGATGTATTTTATTTATTATAAGTAAATGGCCTAATCCTGAGATATTTGTATGGGAACACAAACATATATGCAGAATTAATTCCAGTGCCTTTTGGAAATCCCATACAGTTTAACCTGTGTTTCCTTATGTTTTCTCTTAGCTTTTCCACAATATCCCTGAGGAATAGACATGGCTTAAATTAGAATTAAGTGCAATACAACACCAGAGTTGAACAGATTTTGAAATCTTTTACTAGGACAAAAATCATGAGAATCAAGAAACTGGAGGTCAAAGAAACGTAGTTACTTATTGGTGATCAAATCATTACAGCAAGGCTGGTACTGAAATTTAGCACTCTTTGTCTAGTGGCCCTGTGTACGTGAAAATCATTTAATAGCTTGGTATAGTAGCATACATTTATAATTCTAGGAAGCTGAAGAAAGAGGAGCCAGACCTGGGCTATAGAGTGAGACCCTGCTGGAAGAAGGGAAAGAGAGAGGAAAGGACTGATGAGCACACATACATGGGGGGGGCAGAGATACACACAGAAAGAAGGGATAAAGGGGGATGGAGAGAGAGAGAGAGAGAGAGAGAGAGAGAGACCACCTCATAGTAACCAGTATTTATTGCCAGTTGCCAGTTTACAGCAGTTTCACACAAAGGGTATGAAAGCAATATATACTCAAAATAAATATTTAAAATAAAGCTGTGTAATATTATTTGAAATTTACAGTATTCCCAATAAACTTTATCTTTCCAAATACCAGCCACATTTCAATAAATCTATGATGTCCCAAATTTAGAAAAAGCATAAGAAAAAAATAAACAAAATATAAAACAGGAAAGGGGGAGAAGGAACGAGAAGAGAAGAAAATAAAGGCATATAGCCACACCAATCAATCTTTGCTCTAAAATCATTTTACTAAAAAATATTTCCTCTTTGCTTGTTATAAATATATTATTTAGAATAGCCTCTAATAATACCATTGAGAGAAATTGATAGTCATCTGGAAAATAAAGTCAGTTCACTTTGGCTTTTCTAACTCTTCACTGTATTGTCCAACAGCTTTTGTGAAGCACATCATGTCTGTCTGAATGGAGTCTGGAAGGTACACACCTACTATCTTTTTAATACGCAAGGCTTGCCTGATATACTTTGCTAAAAGAAATAACAGCTTCACTGCATATGCTTTAGATAAAATAAGTATTGCCTCCTAATCATAGGTTATTTATATTAGCCAGGATATGCTGTCCTCTTCAGGCAATAGATATAACATATTTATATGAGTGTGCAAGAAAATCCTTTTGCTTCTGTCTACAAACGCTGTCTTTTAAACTCTACTACAATTAAACAGTAGAAATTCAACTAACCAGAGACTAGTTAATTTTAGTTGGCATGTAACACTACTGTTCTAAATCCCTTGAATAACATTAACTTTTAACAAATACTGCTCTAACAAACTATGTTGTAATAGTTGAGGTTCACGGGCTGACAAGCAAGTTCTTAAAGCAAGGGTGTGACTTGCCTTGGGAGTGTTGGCTCACCATTTCCTCCAGAATGTTCTTTCCAAAGAGCTGCTATAAACATCTAACTTGCTTCTGTTTCCCTGCAGAACACAGTGTTTGGGAAGACTGGCCAGATGTCAGTTCAAGAACACCCACGGCTAACTGTCCACATCTGCTTACCACTACCATGAAGATCAAAACAACCTAGACCATTCTAGACTGAAGGGTCCCATAAATTTTTATAAGCCTTGAGTTTTTCATGACACACAAATCAGGCATCTGCTGTTCTAGGGGATATGAATAAAATATTGATAATCTCAAGTCCAAGCACCACCGTTATCATCTACTTGGGTCCACAACACTCTTAAAATCCTGTATCAATAAACGTGGTCAGTCTGGAATATTCAAGTTGTATGTGTCTTACTTTTTTATTTAATGAAAATAGATTTTAAGAATTCAATTCTTATGGAAAATTATAAAAAATACTGATGGATTACAAATTTATTTTAAAAACTTATCACCGAAGGGCTTGATGAGATGGCTTTGTGGGTAAAGGCGTGTGTCAGCGAGCTTGAAGACCTTCATTTTATCCCTGGGATACACATGGCAGAAGACAACGGAATCACACATTTGCCCTCTGCTCAACACATGTGGGCCATGCCCTACTCCCCACACATAAACACAAATAAAAACAATGAGGTGAATAAATAATAATGCAAAAAGAAAACATTAAGGTCATCACAATCTACAAAGCAATAAAAGATGAATGATTAGGAGTTATATATTATTTTAAAAGTTAAATAAAGAACCAGGAAATTCAGACAGGTGCTGGGGCATTTTAATATACTCTATAGGCAATTTAAGGTAAAATTGGGTCCTTCAAATTAATGTTAATAATTATTTATGGCTTTATCTATTTCCTTTGTAGTAACAATTAGCCTATTGGAGAACTGTAAAAGATTTTGACTTTTCTGTCTGATGACGTCAAAAACAAAATCCAATGTGGTCTTTTAGCTGTTACTTAAAAAAAAATAAATAAAGCCGGGTGGTGGTGGCACACGCCTTTAATCCCAGCACTAGGGAGGCAGAGGCAGGCGGATCTCTGGGAGTTCGTGGCCAGCCTGGTCTACAAGAGCTAGTTCCAGGACGAGCACCAAAGCTACAGAGAAACCCTGTCTCGAAAAACCAAAAATAAATAAATAAATAATAAATAAATAAATAAATAAATAAATAAATAAATAAATAAATAATGAGCAAACAAACCTCCCCAGGATGAAGGGGTTATTGCTCAAGCGCTCAGGGTTCTGTTTATTGCTATGCCTCTCCCACCATGACGTGTTCAGCTTCCCACGCACATCTCAGCTTAGCCCGTTACTATACATCAAAGAAGCACAAAAATTAAATGGAAAAGTTTACAGAATAAGCTTGATCATCTCGATATATGACTTACATCTTTCCACAGCAGACCCCAGATGTAGGAAGTATTAGTAGGATGTAGTTGCCTCCACTTCTTTGAAAAGACAACCATAACAAAGAGGGCTCTAGTTTCAGAAGTACCTGCCTAGGCATACCTCTTGGGAGGGGATGTTGGCAAGTTCAGGTCAACAAACTCCTATCTAGGAAAAGGCACTTGTATTATAGTCACTAACTTGTGCTTTTGTGGCTAAGTTGGGATGCCGTAATCACGTGTTTAAGGAAAGGGAACTATGACCTCATGAATTGGAAGCACCACAGAGGGCATATCTCGGAAAATGGAAAGCTGTATCTGTGTTTTTCTTTAAGGGACCACACCAGTGCCGCTGAGGTGAAATGTGCCTAGTGAGATGGGATAATTGAATTTTTAAGTATATTTCATATTAACTTTTTAAAGATTTTAATTTAGTGGCTACATGTGGCTCATGACTGCCCTATTGAACAATGAGCCTCTCAATACATATTTATTTATTTTTATTATTTTTTTTTTGGTTTATTCTAACATGCTTGTTTCACACACATGTACAAAATTGTGTAGATTACCTTCTTGTCCTGTATAAGAGATGATATTTTTCTGTCACCAATCTAAAAATGATGGGATCTAAGAAAATGAAACCAATAAATGAAGTAGCTCAAGTCTCATACACATTTTTTTTATTGAGAAAAGGAAAAAAAAAGTATCCGCCTCCCCCTCCTCCCACCCTTCTTCCCCTCCCCCCACTCCAGTCCAAAGAGCAGTCAGGGTTCCCTGCCCTGTGGAAAGTCCAAGGTCCGCCCCCTCCGTCCATGTCTAGGAAGGTGAACATCCAAACTGGCTAGGCTCCCACAAAGCCAGAACATGAAGTAGGATCAAAACCCCTTGCCATTGTCCTTGGCTTCTCATCAGCCCTCATTGTTTTCAGAGAGTCCGGTTTTATCCCATGCTTTTTCAGTCATAGTCCAGCTGGCCTTGGTGAGCTCCCAATAGATCAGCCCCACTGTCTCAGTGGGTGGGTGCACCCCTCTTGGTCCTGACTTCCTTGCTCATCTTCTCCCTCCTTCCACTCCTCATTGGGACCTTGGGAGCTCAGTCCAGTGCTCCAGTGTGGGTCTCTGTCTCTATCTCCATCCATCACCAGATGAAGGTTCTATGGTGATATGCAAGATATTCGTCAGTATTGCTATAGGATAGGGCCATTTCAGGTTCCCTATTCTCAGCTGTCCAAGGAACTAACTGGGGACATAACCTTGGGCTCCTGGGAGCCACTCTAGGTTCAAGTCTCTTGCCAACCCTAAGGTGGCTCCCTTAACTAAGAATTGTGCTTCCGTGCTCCCCTATCCAACCTTTTTAATTATTATATGAGATAATAAAACGGTTTTTTAAAAAATTGAAAAGGTACACATCTGAAATTGTCAATTTTTTAATTTAAAAAATGCTTTCAAACTGGGAGTGGTGGTGCATGACTTTAATCCCAGCACTTGGGAGACAGGCAGAGATCTCTGAGATTGAGGCCAGCCTGGTCTATAGAGCAAGTGCCAGGACAGCCAGGGTTACACAGAGAAACAGCCCCCTACCCTGCACATGTGCAAAAAAAAAAATCCATAAAAGTGATTTCAATAACGTGAAGGTCAAAGTGTAGAGAGAGTGGCTGCTACATCACAAAGGGCTCATTTTTTTTCTTTTAAAATTTTTGGCTACTTTCTCATCATGTATATTTCTTTAATTTTCTTTTTCAGCCAGAAAACCATGATGTCTGAGTGGTCCCAAACTGTTCTTTCAGACTTAAAGTATGATGCTTTCCTCTTGAGACTTTATGAACGTGCTTTCCCTCTCCCTGAGGGATAACTGCAGCACACTGTCATGGGACCTAACCTTATTAAATTACCAAGTGTGAGACGCCCATAACTCAAGGAGCAGCAGGTGCAGACGGAGCTGCAGGCTGAAGAGAGATAGTCGTTTTTAAACATCCCCACCAGTTGGCGAAACAACAGGTGTCTAATTCCTCAGCCTTTAAAAATAACTTTAAAAAAGCCTGCGCTGCATAAGCAAATATTTTCAAGTTTGTTTTTAAACCATCTTCAGGTTACCTTGCTCACAAAACACATTATACATTGATTTTCTGTCTTGAAGTTACATTTGTAACCTAAGCTCTTAAGAATTTATTCCTCTTTAGAAATGAAATAAATAATTATGATTTAAGTGAAAAATTAATTGTATTTTTAACACTTCTAGGTAATATTTATCAAGGAATGTGACATAGTAAAGAGCCTGTAGTAACCTTCCCCTCACCTGTCCTTTTATGCAGCCTTTCTCAAAGTGCAAACTCTTTTCAGTGATGACACACATAGCTTGAAACTTCCCTTCAGTCCTAAGTTTTGAGAAAATCGTGAGTCTACAGACCTAGTAAGCAATGTCTATAATCCCAAAAGAAAGGAGATTAAACAGTAAATATCAGTCTAAAGTCCAAACTAACACCCTACAGCCACCAAGGCAACTAAATCTGTGGGGCGGGGTGGTGAATAAGTAATTTCTTACAGTTTGGTAAGCAATAAGTGAGTGAGGCCCAGGCTAAGAATAAGTCATGGCACAGGGAACAGTGATGGCTTACAGGACCTGCTGGCCAGCCTTCCAGAAGCTTCATATAAGGCAAGTGTTCTTAAACAGCATTAGTATTTGGTGAGAAAAATTCCTACCTATTTTTTTCCCTTGGACTTTACCTCCTAACAGTGTGGACCAGAGCTACCACAGCCATGCAAAACAGAAACAGCACCCCTCCTAGATCAGGCAAAATGTGGTCCACACACATTTTAACACCCCAGTCCAGCCTCACTTCTCACCAACATCCCACAGAGCCAAGGAGCTTACCCAAGAATACACCATGCCACTCTATCCTGGGTGGCTCAAGACATGAGAAGCCCAGATCTCCCTGCCCAAATGGTGTCAGGTGTCCTCCAAAGACAAGTGCGGGAGTCTTCATAGGTCCAGCCTCAGACAGGAAGAGCTGCAGTAGTGAGTGTAGCCATGCAGCAAAGAGGCAGCTAGTACCTTACAATACTCATTTGTTTGTGTCTTACCCAGGCAGCTCCTGCGAGTCCAGGACGACGCTGAAAACAAGAACTGAAGACAAGAAAGCTCTGTATGATGGGGGCAGGTCACCAAGAAGCCAAAAATTCCACCTTGGCTTTCTTAGTTACTATGATACTGTAATTTTCTGAAGAAAACAAAAAGATCTATGCCACGGCTTGTTTGTCTGATCCATAAGCAAGTGTTTAAATTTATACTGACTGAAGTTCTCTCGGTGCTCTTGCCTGTAAGACGTGACGGTGGACTTTCTGAATATAAACTTAGACTTTTCCGGGACCAGTCTTAACACTGCTCAGAAATAGAGGCTGGCCTACTTTATTTAAAACATTAAGAAAATAATTGCAAAGTCTACGCTCAGTAATCACATAGCAGCATTTCAGTTATGTTTTTCCTTCTACCCGTGAAAGGACAATAATACATTTCCTTTCCTCTCCAACCTGTTAAAGAGAAAACTCATGTAGGGTGGAAGTAAGTCTATTACAATTAGCAAAGTGGGTAATTGATAAAGTTTGGCAGTGAAATAAAGAATTCAAATGTGGGGCCAGGGATAATTCTACAGTGAAATGGTCCCCAGAACCCACATAAAAGAAACTGGAAATAGACAGATATAATTCTAGCACCAGAAAGGCTGTCATCCTAGATGAGCCTAGCTGGTGAGTCCCAGGCTAAGGACAGACCCTGACACTGCCTAACAAGCTTCTGAGGTTGACTGCTGGCCTCCATATATGCATGCACACATATGCAACTGTACAAACATGACACACACAATATATTAAATTTGTATGTAAGATACCTATGTATAAAACATCAGAAGTAAAAATATGTTTGAGATTATTATTTTTTTTTTGCTTTTGAAAAAATCCATCAAGATCTCAACCCCCATGCATGAAGTGTACTTCATCATCATCTATTGCCGGAAACCGGTGAAGCTGAGTTTAAATTATCATGCAGGGGCCCGGAGAGCTGACTCTGTCATTCAGAGTACGCATTGCTCTTCTAGAGGACCAGGGTTCAGTTCTCAAAATCCAGCTGGCAGTTTACAATGACCTGTAACCCTAGTCCCAAGAAATCAGCTCTTCCTTCTAGTGTCCACAGGCGCCAGGCCCAAATGTGGTGCTCAAACATGAATACAGCCAAAGCATACATACACATAAAATAAGTAAATCTAAAATATTTTTAAAGTCAAACTATAATTCAGCCAAAAAATGTCAAATGGCGAACCTACACTACTTCTGTGAATTTTTTTGTCTACTAGACTTTCATCAGAGAAATCAAAGCATTCCCTAATGAGCAGGTGCTTGGGAGCCAGGCTTAGGTCCAAATCCCCTCTCTGCTCTTCTAAGCTCTGCAACCCTGTGGGGCTTACTTGACCTTTCCAAGTTCATCTCCCATTAAACCGTCTTGAAAAGGATGGCTATGCGATATAAAATCAATTCAGAACGTCAGTTCCTAGGTGTGTGTCAAGCTCGCACACACTCTTCTTTCTTCCTGTAGTACTACACTCTGGGCTGATATGAAAGTGCCATGATGTTAAGTTTACTCTGTATAACCTGTGCAAAGACTCAAGTCGAACTATAAAGACATCTACTTCTTCGTACTAGAAAAAGATACAAAGATAGGAACCTACAACACCCTGGCCAAAGCAATGGAGAACTCGCAATGTTTATTTAGTCCCTGTTTTCTCCCTCTATAGCATGTAGTATTGTCTACCCACTCCCTTTGAAATTCCCAGTCTCTCAGCATCTACGTCTGCAATGCCACACTTTTCCCTTTTCTTCCAAACCTCCCTCATGTTTCTTAATCTCTCTGGTGAAATGGCTTTCACTACTCATCTCTTAAATTTTAGGACCACTCATGAGTCTCTGTCCTCTTTGGTTGTTCACACTCTCCCTTGGTGACCTCCACTCTTATAGTGAATTTAGCAATTATCCATGTATGCTTGCCCCCAAAATCCTTAGGTTTTGCAATGCTCCTCCTATGGGCTTCAAGATGTCTTATGAAGCTTCTTTCCTTCTCTGTCTCAGAGTTATCTCAAAATCAAATACCAAAAACAAATATCAAAATCAGAGAATACTTTCTCCAAAATAACCTGGAGTGCTTTATATAATCATTTTAATCTAACCTCCTCTCTAAACCTTGCAATTCCTCAACTGTCAAAATATCACTCTAGCATTCTTTTAAAGATAAGTTCAACTTTTTACTTTTCCCATGTCAATTCCTTGTTGAGACAGCCCTAAACTCTTGATGCTTGATACCGTCTACTGCATCCAACCTTTTATTTTTTTTAATGTCAATGTCTTTGTTGACACAGCCCTAAACTCTTGATGCTTCGTACAGTCTACTGCATCCAACTTTGTACTTTTTCAATGTCAATATCTTTGTTGGCACAGTCCTAAACTCTTGATGCTTGGTACAGTCTACTGAGGGTTTGTTCTTTTTTTTTTTTTCACTCATTGTATCACTCTCCTTCCCAAGATATCCACAGCATTGAACCAGAGCCACTTTCCAAACTCTCAATAGAATGGTGTCACTCTCTAGTTTCAAGCACCTCAAAAGTCCTATCCCTTCCGAGAGACCAACACACTCCACACTGGCTCAAAAACTTCTCTGTAACACCTCTGTGTACCCTCTGAGGCTCCTCTTTCATCACTCCCCCCTCCACCCCTACACTGTGTGAGCCATCAATCACTCCCCCTCCACCTCTACACTGTGAGCCATCCATCACTCCCCCTCCACCCTACACTGCGTGAGTCACATGGAATTCCATGTGGATCCACTACACCCTGCAGTTGCTTCCCTTTGGAAATGTGTGCACGGTGCTCCTTACCTTCAAAGAAGCATCTCCATTTCATGACTTCTTTTTCCAGCCAATTCCAGCTCAGTTTTCACACCACAGCTGTGTTCTGAAGTTCTTTCACAGAGACTCTGAACTGCATTGCTGTCTTCTGGTCTCCCCCAGCAAAACATGCATTGTCCTAGATTTTAACTTCTAGAACTTATTACCTATCCCCTTATTGGACAGCAAATACTGATAGATAACATCGAATACAATTTAGGTTAGACTGAGGAAGATCCTTATTTTCACTCCTCTCTGGCTTTCTTCATTTCTCACTATTACAACTCTCAGGAGAACATTCTGCACTAACTACATCCAATTTCTCATGTTCCAATTACGCAGAAAATGGGGGAAATCTTTATATATATATTTTTAGATTCTATACAGACTATGAAACTTCTTTCTTGCCAGTCATGTGGCTCACGTCTTTAATCCCAGCACTCATGAGGCAGAGGCAGGCAGATCTTTAAGGGTTTAAGGACAGCCTCGTCTACAAACCGAGTTCCAAGACAGTCAGGACTGTTATACAGAAAGACCCTGTCTTGTAAAAAACAAAAAAATCATAAAACAACTAAAAACCCAAACAAACAAACCACCCTGCTTTCTTGAAAAAGATGAATGACCAAATCCAGGGCTAAAGTCTCAGTTCTCAACCACAGGGAACATTCATCACTGCCCTAGCCTCTGAAGAGGCATTCTGACTGGATTCCTTAGTTGTTCCTTTTTTGCTAGCTGTACCTGTTCCTTCCTCCTCTCATGGCCCACAGATTTTCGTCATCTGCTTCTCCATGTACAGGTTCTCGTTCTTTTACATTCTAAACTCAGCGTAGCCCTGGCAACACCCAGCTCTGCCTTTAAACCAAACAGATGTTTCTCCCAAACGATAAACCCAGCTGTCCTAGATTTACCCAACATGGCTCCTGCACATCACTGTGAAGGCCACTTTACATCCACCCCAAATGAAAGAAATCATCATATCTGGAAACAAGCTCTTTATATTCGCTCATTTCTAATCCTGTGTCTGTCCTGTGGCCCAGAGCATGGACTTAGAACTCCTATGCACTGTATGCCCCTCTCTCTCTCTCTAAGCCAATTCAATCAAAGCCTAATGACTCCACCGGCAAGCATTTCTCCCCATTTTCCCTTTCATGTAGTCTGCCATTATTTGACCTTCAGATTTCAGAAATAATCAATTAACTCATGTCCAAATCACAACTCACACACCCAATATTTCCGGTTTTACCTTTCTAATCATCAAGATGAGTCTTGTCACTCTTTGGGTTTAAATGTTTACTAATTCTCATTGCTTAGAGGATGAAGTTAAAGTTAGTAAAGCCTTTTTGAAACGATCTATGTTTCTCTTGTTTTTGGTCTTTCTTCTTTTTCTTTTTTTTCCTCTTCCTTCCTCCTCCTCCACTTCCTTCTCCTTCTTCCTGAGAGAGGGTTTCTCTGTATAGACTGGCTATCCTGGAACTCACTCTATAGACCAGGCTGGCCTCTAACTCACAGAGCCCTGCTTGCCTCTGCCTCCCAAGTGCTGGGATTAAAGGCGTGTGCCTCCACTGCCCCACTCTTTTCTTTTTATTTATAGGATAAAATTTATATTTTAATTGACCAAAGGCAAGACAAATGCCTGTTGCCACAACCTTGCTCTATGTGCTAACGCTTTATTAAATTAGTTCTCTGATGATGTCATACCTGTAGCCAATGCACACTGACCATTCTAACTGACCTCCCTCTCCCATCTTCTATCAAACCTGTCTTCTAGCCTTCTCTTCCATACACCTCTTCCTCAATTTGTGTCTATTCATCTTGTTTTGAGATCTGCTGAATTACACCAGGGCCAGATGCATAAATGTGGGTTTCCACTAACTACAGATACATGGATAAAGAAAGTGACTCTCCATACTTTTCCGGAATCTATCACTAGTCAACAGCTCAGTAGCAAAAGGTAGCGCCTGATGATTCCTGCTATTTCTTCTTAATTACCCTTCCCCAAGCATGCTGAAAGGTGTGAAGTGTAGGAGCACACACTTGGGTTTCCATGTGTTCTATCATATTCCAGATAACCTTGACTGTGTCATAGGCGAAAGATTCACAAAGCCCTACTATGGGGATTAAATAAGACAATACAAGTAAAGTACTTGAACTGTGTGCTGGCTAGACTTGTGTCAACTTGACACACAAACTAGAGTTATCTGAAAGGGGGGAATCTCAGTTGAGAAAATACCTTCGTAAGATCTGGCTGTAAGACTTCTTCTTAGTGATTGATGGAGGAGACCCAGCCCACTGTGGGTAGTGTCACCCCTGGACTGCAGGATTCTATAAGAGCATTGCTGAGAAAGTCTCAGGGAGTAAGCAAGCAACATCCTCCATGGTCTCTGCCCCAGCTACTGCCTCCAGTTTCCTTCACTGTTTGACTTCCTGTCCTGACTTCCTTCAATGATCAACATCAGTGTGGAGGTGTGAGCCAAACAAACCCTCCCCCTTCCCACCCTGCCCAACCTCCTTTTTTGGTCATGGTGTTTCATTGCAGCAATAAAATCCTAAGACAAACTGTAAAGATTAAATAAATGAAATTGTAGTTATTGTGATCATAGTTCTTTAAAAACATTATAGAATTTTCTTTTTCAGAAATGGTTCACTGGTGACTACATACCTCCTGGCCTTTTCTTACTTAAGCCCCTACACCCACAGCATCCAACAAGACCTTGCACCTATTACTTAAGCACCTACATGTACAACGTGTCCAATAGGACCTTGTACCTATCATTGTATTTTTATCTGTTTATATCACCCCATTTCTAGAACTCTGGAAGCTGAAACAAGACCTGACATGTGGTTGGTGCTGCATTTAAAGGAAAGCAAAGATTGGGAGGTGTAAGATAGTCTCAGTGTGTAGCCCAGGCTAGCCTTGAATTTACACCCCTCTCACCTCAGCTTTCTCAAGGGTAGAGTAGTACACCATCATACCTAGCACTTCTCTTGAGATACTGTCTTTGTATCTCTTGTGCTACCCAGGCTAGCCTTGAATTCCCAGGTGATCACAGAGGAATAAGATCTATCCATATTTAACCTAATAAACTTAGGGAATCTCAGACATTGTTTCTATCTGGACCAATAATTCAACTAAAGTTGCATTAGCTTAACAAATAAAATACAATAAAACTTTATGCTACAAAACGCAGGTAAGTATCCATAAATCAAGGCAATGTTAGTGGTTTTCTATAGGCAAGTGAAACTACAAACTTTTGTTCATTTGCATGTTTTCTTTACTTTATGGGTCCATTCTTGACATCTCTCTAAGGCAAAACATATTATTTTTATACTTTGTAATGAAAAGTAAAATACATGTTACTTGCATTTTTTTTCTTTTTAAACTTTTAATCAAGTTTGTTTTTGAGAACTTCATACATTCAAATGTTCTGGGATGTTCTGTATGCTGTGAATATATGTCATTCTCATTGCTTGATAAATAAAGCTGCTTTGCTCTATGGCCAGATGGGAAATCGAAGCAGAGATACAGGTGAAGAAGGATGGAGTTTGAGACACCAATCAGTCACTGAGGAAGCAAGACATGTGGAAAATGAGGTAATGCCATAGCCACATGGCAATACATAAATAAAATTGGTTAATTTAAATGTAAAAGCTAGCTAGTAATAAGCCTGAGCCATAGGCCAAACATTTATAATTAATATTAAGCCTCTGAGCAAGTGGGCTGGTGAGAAATCTCCAGTTACATTCATACAAAACATTGTAATTCCTGTCATCACCACCCACCAACTCTGTGGTCTTGGTTTTTAGAACAAATGATGGCAATAGAACAAAGATCAAAGGACGGCAAAAAAATAAAAAAGACTGCAAGGAATTTTAGGTATCTTTTAGAAAAATGCTTATCCAGATCAAAACTAGTCAGATTGTTAACGAGACCTCCAGACACTTACCCAAGTCATCCAGTGTTGTTTCTTGGCTCACAATAGAAGTCTAGTAGTCTCTTTGCAAACCTTCACAACTGCCAAGTAGGAATTTGCAAAGAGGATGGGGTTTTCATTTATTTGTGGGTATTCATTCATTTATTTCCTTATATTCAGGTTTCCCTGATCTGAATTTCTTTGCCTATTTTTGGAGGCTATAACATAATGTGAACAAAATGGAAGTTTTTGATTCAAGGAAAATCATTGGGTTTTCATTTTGCTTTGGCAGTCAGAAAGCTTAGAACAAATTAACATTTTTTTTGCAAACTGTCCCACACATGTTATATGTTGTGGACTATTACTCTAACTATGTAAAAATATGCTGCATTTTTTTAATTATGTAAAGTTGTGTTGCTATTTCACCTTGCCTGCCTAAGGCAGCTGATTGGTCTAGCAAAAAGCTGAATGGTCAATAGCTAGCCAGAAATGGAATAAGCAGGGCTGGCATGGGGGAGAAGAGAGAGAGAGAGACAAGAACAAGAGAGAAAGAAAAGGAGACCCCTTAGGCTAGCCAGCTGGGCAGCTGCCAGACAAACAGACATGGAGTAGGACATACAGAATGAAAGAAAGGTAAAAGGCCCCAAGGTAAAATGGAGATGAAGAGAAACAGGTTAATTTAAGTTATAAGAGCTAATCAAACAAACATAAAATAAGGTTGAGCACCCATAACTAAAATTAAGTCTCTGTGTTATGATTTGGGCACTGGTTGGTGACCCAAAAGAAAGCCTGCTACAGTTATATATATTTTAGTGCTCTATATCTTTCATCTAACTTTCTTCCTCTATTATTAGCTGCCCTACTGAATGTGCTTTATTATAAGTCGCAGCAAACCTGTTTGGTGATATAAATTGCAATAAGCATACTGACAAGCTTCATGATTTCATCTTTCTAGATATAAACTTTATTTACCACCCATGAAAATCAACTTCCTGGATCAAATAAAAAAAAAGATGATAAAATGGATCATAAGGTTTCTGGACATCAAGCAATTTCTATCAAATAATATTTAGTGGGTAAGGTATAACTAGTTCAGAAACAGGTTTAATATCCCTTGAAATTCGCCCCGTCTTAGATGGGGGACTTAACACATCATTTACTAAGTCTGCTAAAAGCACAGGAATAAAGAAGTTGGCTAAACTGCAAAAAGATTCATTTTTCTTGTACTCGTTGAAAAAGGTCAAAATTGTGAAGTATCATTATAACAAAATGGTAACATGAAGGTCCCCAACAGGATAATAATGAAAACATGAACTCTTTTATGGAGGTCTGCTTACTTAAGCTCGTGTCTGTCCCTTCATCACACTCCAGGTAAACAGAATTGAAATTAAAATCCCTTGCTCCTCTTTTTGGGTCTGGGTTACCTCACTCAGGATAGTGTTTTCTATTTCCATCCATTTGTATGCAAAATTCAAGAAGTCCTTGTTTTTTACTGCTGAATAATACTCTAATATGTATATATTCCATACTTTCTTCATCCATTCTTCCATTGAAGGGCATCTAGGTTGTTTCCAGGTTCTGGCTATTACAAACAATGCTGCTATGAACATAGTAGAGCATATACTTTTGTTGTATGATAAGGCCTCTCTGGGATGTACTCACTCATATTTGGTTTCTAGCCATAAACAAAGGTCATTGAGCCTATAATTACTGGTCCTAGAGAAGCTAAATAAAGAGAACCCAAAGAAAAACATACAGGCATCCTCCTGAATATTAACCTTCATCAGGCAATGAAAGGAGACAGTGACAGAGACTCACATTGGAGCACCGGACAGAAAT
The DNA here is from genome assembly GCF_000317375.1 of Microtus ochrogaster. NCBI lineage: Eukaryota > Metazoa > Chordata > Mammalia > Rodentia > Cricetidae > Microtus > Microtus ochrogaster. Next base: position 41,571,625 of record NC_022030.1, read on the forward strand.
CTCAAGGTCCAAATCAGGAGCAGAAGGAGAGAGAGCACGAGCAAGGAACTCAGGACCGCAAGGGATGCACCCACACACTGAGATAATGGGGATGTTCTACTGGGAACTCACCAAGGCCAGCGGGCCTGGGTCTGGAAAAGCCTGGGATAAAACTGGACTCTCTGAACATAGCGGACAGTGAGGACTACTGAGAACTCAAGAACAATGGCAATGGGTTTCTGATCCTACTGCACGCACTGGCTTAGTGGGAGCCTAGGCAGTTTGGATGCTCAACTTGTTAGACCTGGATGAAGGTGGGGGTTCCTTAGACTTCCCACAGGACAGGGAACCCTGATTGCTTTTTGGGCTGGGGGGGGACTTACTTGGGGGAGAGGGAGGGAAATGGGAGGCGGTGGCGGGGAAGAGACAGAAATCTTTAATAAATAAATAAAAAATAAATAAAAAAATAAAATAAAATCCCTTGCATCCTTTCTTTGATTGCAGGACTCTGTCATTCTCTTGAGCTACACTAAGTTGAATGCCCTATTTGCTTTGATATACTTCCCAGCCCCTCTAATGAGAAGGAATCTACGGCCATGCATTAATGGTTGTTCATTTGTTGTACAAAGCACTAAGGGAAGTTAATTGAATTTGTTTTTCTCCTTGCATAATGTGTGGTGGTAAAAGAATTGGAGCTAGCAAGCTAGAAAGATTTAAATGCTAGATTATGGGCAAGCCAATTAATTTTGCCTAATTTGGCTTCCTTTTCCATAAAAGCAGAGATAATACGGCCCTTCCAACATCGGTGGTATTCTGTGACTTTGTGCACAGGCTGTACAAGCCTGCTGTGAAGATCTGCAGCGAACAGAGCTGATAGCTGGGGGACCAGTGATAATTTGCTACTCTACTTGTTTCAAGTTTTACTTCAGCCACGGCCTGCATATCTGTGTGCAGGTATATATGTGTAATTTTGAAAAGAATCATTTAATAGTCATTGTCTTATGCCTGTAGGTGTCTAGAAAGCAGTGAAAATAGCCAACCCTAGTTGGTCTCTAGCAACCTCCCGTGGCATCAATACAAGAGCTAAACTTGCAGAAGAAACAGATGGCATTCACCTGCCCTGTACTCCCTCCCTCCCGCCTGCCCTCTCTTCTCCCTGTGGGTAAGGACTCAAGCCTTTGAAGTAGAGGACATTATACATGCTATAAAGAAACACTTTAATATAATTAAATAGTGCAGATTCCAACTCCAAAGTTATCAATAGTGTTTCTAGAATGATAGGTATAATTCACTTCAGGGGCATATTTATTTTTGTTTGGTTATTTGCTTATTTTGTGGAATAATAAGAGGTGTGGAATTTAGTTCACATGATGGAAATCCATCAGAGAGAGGAGGCAAAGAAAAGAGGAAAGAGAAAGGAGAGAGAAGAAAGGCAATGGGATCCTGCAAAGAGAGTCCATCTGCAGGTGGTAATAGCATCTTTGCTGTAAGGCATGCTTTGTGCAGTCTTGTTTTCCGTGTGTAGTCTTTGGAAATTTGCGAATGATTTGCGATGGCTGTTGCAAGTAGGTCCCTTGAGGACAGTGAAAGTCCATTAAGTTCTAAAGTCAGGAAAGCTGGCAACGGACTTGTCCGATTCCTAAGAGCAGGACGCACACTTCTTAAACTGTTTCAACCCATCCCCATGAACATCTTGTGCTGTCTCCTCACTGGGTCTGGCTCTTCGTTTTGTTGATATTAAACTGGTATGCAATGTACTGTGATTAAATGCACTCCTGTACTCTCTCTCACCCCTCCCACTCCTGATGAGCCCTGCTTCCTAACTTGGCTCCCTCCCACCCTCGTGTCCCTCCTTGCTTTTCTGTAGTAGGGCACGGTCTTCTGTGTGCAACACAGGTTATCATAGTTGTGACCATGTAGCAGCGGCAATTGCCTACATGAGGTTCAGAAAGGTAGTTGTGGCTTTTGTTTTTTGTAAACCATCCATTTATTTGTTTGTTTGTTTAATGCAGGATCTCACTATGTAGCCCAGCTGGCCTCAAACTCGTGACCTCCCTACCTTAGCTTCCTTAGTTCTAGGACTACAGGTGTGTCCACAGGTCCGGCGTTGCCTGCTAGTAGAAGTTGGCGGAAAATGGAAGACTGGATTAAGAGACTCACCTAAGTTCCTTAAAGGCAGAATGAGAACATGGCCTTTGTTTTCAGTTCACCCTTCCACCTCTGTTGCACAACAACAGATTCTGTATTGGGACTGGATAGTAACACTCTCTCTAAGAGAAAGAGCTTAATTCTTAAGTAGAGGTCATGTCTACAGGGGACATTTCATTTTAATACATGCTCTGCCTTCTTAACCACACCCTAATTCCCTTAGAGGAATTGCCTTCCTTCTGCTGTGTATGCCTTTATGAAACAGTAACTAGAGCTACCCTCTCCTCTTCTACTTCACAGACTAGAGCCCCATGAGGTGACATTCCACAGTCCAGCTAGGATGAAAAGGCAGCTCAGTCATCAGAGTCCTCCAGAGCCAGGGAAGGAAATACACAGGACACTTGTGATATTCAAACACAAATGAGAAAATAGGATAAATCGGGGTTTAAAAAACAGGAAAAAGTAAGGGCACATAGAAAATAAAGGACTCCTAGGCACCCAGAGGTGGTCTAAGATTCACCATGAAGCTAAGTTTGTTGGCCCTTGCTTATAGTCAAAGCACTTTTAAGGCTGAGGTAGGAGCATTACAAATTCAAGGTCATCCATCACTAACTATTAAATTTGAAGCCTCTTTCAAAACAAGTATCTGTAAATTGTTCCAAAAGCTTACCACGGTCTAGAATTCCTCTTACAAACAAGAGTGCAAGCCCTGTTCATAGACAAACACATCTTGACCATCTGTGACACATGTATAATAAGACTTTTTTAACCTTCTTTGAACTGTTTTTATTTAATTACTTGTAAACACTACAAAGTGCCTCATAATCCACTCATAATCTCAAGTACTAAAGAACATCTCTTTAGATAAAAGTGTACAAAATAGTGTTACTTAATCTTTGAAGATTTACAAGATTGTATCTCTTGAGCAATGTAACTTCAAAAGCTATAAAAGCATACATGCACGCATGCACACTCACGCATTAGCATATGGTCAGGTTCTATGTTTGGGACTTTGAAAGAACTTTTGGGAAATATTTATGAGGTGAGTAAAGTGACCTTTTTGCCCTGCTAAGTCATGCTGGACAGAATCTCCTGTTCAGGAGCCCAGGATCCTTTCAAAAGCTGCACTGCAGGGATCAAAGCCACAAGCAGATGTATTAGAGTGAAGTCCGGGTCTTTTGAGAACGTAGACTCTGTGTGCATTTGTCCTGTGCTTGTGCGTGTGTGTGAAGAGAGAGCATTAATTCACATCCTCTAATGAGGAGTTTTTCTTGGAAAGCTGACACCCACTCTTGGATGTGTGTTATTGCTTACATCTCAGTGTTTGTCTTCCACATCCACATGCACACACTTTAGTTTATGCTAAAAAGAATTTCCCTAAGTAACCTCCAACTTTGGCTATATCAATTGATGCTGAAATTAATTTCTGTAGTGTCAGTCAGGAGCCACCCTCACCTGGGTCTCACAGGAGGTCTCTGAGAAGAACTCAGACTACATAGCTGGCAGAATTGACCTCAGAGAGGTAGAAACTCTATTCTACTGCCTGTAATTTCTATTCCTTAGGGAAACTAGTTTTTACACTGAAGCCCTTCAACTGACTAAATGATATCCACATGTATTGTTTATGGAAATTTGATTTAATAAAGCCAACTGCTTACAATTATGATTCTCATCTACGAAATCTTTGAAGCAACATCTGGAATATTATATTCCAACCAGCCAACATGCATAATTAGCCACCACAGCTGTGTATCTGACCTCCGTATTAGTGCTCATGTATGCAAAGCCTAGTCCATAAAGCATGCAGTGGGATGTCCAAGGGAATGACTTCAGAGACAGTAACGGAGCCGTTATACACATAGATATGGGTAGAGTAAGAAAACTAGTAAGAGGCTGAAAATCGTAGGAAGCCATTCACACCCTGCACCCCAAAAACAAACAGGCAAATCTATCTTCTTTCATTTCCCATCTTTCAGCCTCCTACAGCTGTCAAGACCCAAGCAGATGCCAAAGAGCAAATAAAATGGGATATTAGAGCCTGTGTACCTGAGACTCTTTATCACTGAGCAAGGCCGAAGAGGTCAATGCATTGATTGGAGGGGGGGGGGGGATATAGAAACCAATCATGTCACCAGATGAATATGATTCAATAAACGCAGTGTGATTTTTGGTAATTTAACAGCATGTGCTTCATCGTTCCTCATTATGGTTATATGTTGTTGTAGTGAGGCAGACTTCCAGACACTCCGTACTTACTATCATGGTTGGTTTTTATGGTCTCCTGGATTACATTTAGAAGCTACTACAGGCTGATGCGTGGGAAGATGATTTCAGAAATGATTCACTAATGGGGACAATCTACCCTGAATGCAACAGCACCAATCCATGGGCTCCCAACTGCAGAATTAAAGGGGAAAAAAATCAAGCCAGATGAATACCAGCATTCGCTTCATTTGATTTCTGTCTACCTAGACGTGAGGAAGCTTCTCTGACACCCACTCCAGCTTCCAGGATGTTCTTCCCAAGTGCATGAAGCCCAGCAACCATGGGCTGAACCCTTTGAATCTGTGAACCAAAACCAATCCTCTCTTGGGTGGATTTGGTCAACTATTTGGTCACTACAATGTAAAAAGATGTATCCAATACACTTACCTTTTTGTCCACAGCATGAGAAGAATTCCACATTCCCACACATGACATTAGAACACGAGGGCAGGGCTTACAACACTGTGAAGAGAAGTCAGCCACTGGCAGCAGTCCTCCGCTTTCCGGAATACTCACGTGTATGCTGTAAGATAAAGAAGTTGTCAGGCCCTCGGGCGCACTGGTCCCTGTACATCTAGCCAAGTGACACAATACTTAAAGTGTGTCTGCAGAAACTGAAGTCTTTCCTCCTTGTGCTTTCAAAATAAGCCTAAAAGAGTTCAAAGGCTTTTCCTGCAAGTACTGCTAAGGCCACCCAAGGAAAAGTACAGCTGCACTGAAGTGAACTGTGCCTTCTAAGGACCAGAGCGTAGAGTGTTGCCTCAAGGCAAGAGGATCGACAGAGGATTCAGCTTTGAATCTCACTATGGACTTGGAAACCCATGTCTGAGAGTTCAGAAATGAGTCAGCAGAGCTGGTCTATCTCTGAACACACACACATGCACATGCTTGTGCAAGTGGAGGCCAGAGGGTCTTTGACATTAGGGTCTTCTACTGTTACTGACCATCTTATCTTTATGAGACAGGTCTCTCTTTGCACACAGAGTTCAACAATTGACTAGACTGGTGGGCCAGAGATCTCAGGGGATCTGCCAGTCCCCATACTTTTCCCTTGGCTAAGATTACAGACATGTACAACCATGCCCAGGTCTTATATGGTGCCAGAGATCTGAACTCTGGCCCTCATGCTTGTGTGGCTGGCACATTACCAGGTGAGCCATCTCTTCAGTCCCCAAATGACACATTGGAGTTGCCAAAACAAGATCTTTTTTTTTTTGGTTGAAATGAGTAATAGAAAGTTGTTTTTTTTTAAGCTGGATAAAATGACTAGAAAATTCATTATATGTGAGGCAGGGCTTTATCCAGGATGAAAGATATTCAAAAGAAAAACACCACAGAAGATGGCAAGCCCGAATAAAGCTGTTTCTCTGCTCCTGCCCCATAATGTCCAGATCACTCAAACATAGACCACGGAAGAACACAGTTTTGTTGCCACCTCTCTCTCACAAAAGGTGGCATGGCCATGCAGCTGTCTCACGGCCTTTGTCCTGAAGCATATCATCTAGCTGCAGATTTAATTACCAAATCAAACATCTAGAGAAGTTTTCCAAAGGGGTTTTTCTCACCTCCCCCAAAGTCATTTTCTTATTCATTGCATTTGACCAGTCAAATTCTCAGCTCTATTATCTGGGCATCACCCAGGCACTGACCCCCACGCCCACAGCCTCCTTGTCAATTTGCACCTGCTCAGCCAGTTTGCTTTTCATTAATGTTATTTATGGGGTGTCTGCTTTCTTATATTAAAGTTTGATAGTGAGACGATTCAAGTGTGGCTTGTACAAAAGCAGGAAAAGGCTATCAAATTTTCTTTCCTATAAAGTAATTATAACTTCCTTTTTTTAATTTTAACATAATTCCTTTATAGATTCTTTGAGAATTTTACATCATGCATCCCAATTCTGGTTATCTCTTAGTGCCCCCATATCTACCCTTCACCCTTGCAACATCCCCCCAAAAGAAAAACTTTTAAAATAAAACAAAATAAAAAACCAACAACAGCAAAAACCTCTTCACTTCTCCATCGTTCCTGCCTCTCTGACACACTTCAGTCATCTTAGTGGCGCTGGGAGCCATGAGGAATGTCAACAGGCCATGTTTTTCCCCTAAAATCCTTTTAAAGTTGTACTTCAAACAAAATATTCAAAATAGGTTGCATCAAGCGGTATTTAACTCACATTTTATTTGTGCTACCTGAGCCATTTCAGGGTTTGCAAATTGTGGGAACAGATGGGCTGAGCACAGCAGAAAGCCAAATATTTCACCAATATTGTGCACCTTGACAAGATCTCCCGGCTCCTACATAGGATGCTGCCAGCAGCAAGTACATTTGTGCATTGCTAGGGATGCCTCACAAAGGTTCCTTCACATCCTTCCTACCAAGCATAGCCGGTGCACTACTCAGAGGCCAGTTAGGCGATTTAATTTGGTGTGAGGTTGCTATTATCAAATTTGCTTCATCGTTGCCATTCTCCACCGGCATCCACTGGGTACCAGAGCATCATTTGGACACCTGGGGTTTAGATGAGCAATGGCTGCACTGGGTGATGTCTACTGAACACCATTCTCTTCTATCCGCCATACTCGTTAAAGCAACGGGTTCTTCTTTTTGTTGGTGTTGTTATATTTTGTTGTGACAGAATCTCACTCTGAAATCCACTCTATTCTCAAACCTAAGGCCATCCTCCTCCTGACTTTCTTAGCCTACTGAGTGCTGAGATTAAATGTGTGAGCCACAATTCTCTGCCTAGAAGTGATACAGTCAGTGCCAGTCTTGCCTTGGAATATTCTGTTAGAGGCCCTCTACGGGCCTGCTTCACAGCTAACATTTTACGGTTTCAGTGAAACTTGTTTTAAAGTGTGGTTTTGGACCTTGCCCAGAGAGGGTCACCAAGGATGCTGCCTTAGCAAAGGAACAGTGGAGTGCTGGCTGTGAGCCAAAGTCAGGCTGGCTAAGCCAATGGTGAGGGGCTCCATCTCCTGGAAAAGGAGCTTTTAACTTTCCACAGAGGCATCACTACCTTGTTCTGCCACTGAGACATGTACTTCAGGGGCTGCATCTGTCCAAATTAGGTGCCTTTTTCCTGTTTGTACAACCATGCTACAAGGGACGTAATTAGGTTAAGGCACACTTCCTTTAGAGAAGTTGGGGGAGGAGAAAAATCATAGGACAGGTGTTACATTGTAATCAGAACCATCTTTCCCTCCCTAGTTCCAAGAACCAAGAACTAGGGCCAGAGCGATGGCTCAGTACCTAAGAGCACTTGCTGCTCCACTGGAGGACCTGAGTTCAATTCCCAGCACCCACGTGGAGCCTCACAACAGTCTCTAGCTCCAGTTCCAGGATCTGACACACTAGAACCCAAAGTGATGCACAGACAGATGTTCAGATAAAACACCCCACACATGTAAAAAAAATAGTTATTTTAAAAATTCTATATTCTGTACATTTTGCATATTGTTATAAAGATGTGACAAGAACTTGAAAACTCCAAGGGACCCTAGACAAATGGAAGCTACCATCATCCCCTATGTAGAAGCACATAGAAAACAACAAAATGTATTCCTATGTGAATGCTGCCAGAAGTGGAAGGACTATCTCTAAAATGCACAAATCAGAACACACACGTGCTGAGCAGAGTGGCACACACCTGTAATCCCAGCTTTTGAGAGGCAGAGTCCAGAGGATCGCTGCAGGTTTGAGGCTTGCCTGAGCTATGTATGGAGACCCTATCTCAAAAAGGGAAAAACAAACATGCACTAGCAAACATAAAACATACTCACGTCCCCCTTTTATTTTAGCACACTTTAGGGAAGTGCTTTGACTGCCAGTTAACTTTCAAGGCATAGTCTTTCCTTTCCTTGAAAAGTGTTGCACAACTTGCTAATGCCAGCCTTGTGCCCAGACCTTCCTGACATATCCAGGAAGAGTAATTGACATTAAGTCTGGATCCCCGAATCCATTTCTAACAGCTGTATGGATGCGAGCAGGGTCTGCTGAATATTCAGACCTCCCTGCGGGATCATATACACAGTTTAAACCAAAGCAGTCAAGTGTTCATTAGAGATCATTCTTGTCTATACTCCTGGTTTTAGATTAAGAAATCTGAGAAAATTTCTTCCCCTCTCAGAACCTTCTGTAGCTATTTTTGCCCATGTCTCTTATAAGTGGTTACCCAATTAAAGGGTATAAATTGTCTGAGAAGAGAGACACTTTCATTGCTGTAAAATAATTGAGCAGAGGCTGTCACTCCAAAAAACAAACAAGCTGACTGAAGCCAATATGCATTAGAGGTGAATTTCTTGGAATAACTAGTGATGCTTTTTGAAATTCTTTAGTTTTGTAGATTCAAAAGAAGTAATTTACAAATGTGCAGGGAAGTCATGAATCTTTCATCCTCCTTTATTCAATAGTGACATATTTTGTAAGAATAAAATAAATAAAAAATAATGCTGACATTACCACAGTCCCCAGAGGTCACCCAACTACACTTGCATTCCTGAATGTGTGTCTTGTAAAGTTTAGTCACACATAGAGCTTCATGTAACTGCAACGGCAGTCTGACTGGAAAACTATTCCATACTCATGAGATCCACCTTACCACTTGTATATACCATATCCACTCACTCCCTAAATACCTACACCTCACTTGGCTCTTTATTTCTTTAGTGTCATTTTTTTAATGTAATAAAATGAAATTTACAGGATTAGCTTTTTTCCTATCGGATGATTCTGCTTAAGTCCAAACTATGGACATGTAACTGGGTTGTTCAAATCCAGTGGAGGTGCTGGAGAAGTGGCTGGGTCACTAGAAGTGCGTACTGTTCCTGCAGGGGACCTGAGGTTGATTCTCAGATCCCATATCAGACAGTTCACAAACTCTTACGACTCCAGCTCTAGAGAATCCAGTCCCCTACTGTAGATTCCAAAAGCAGCCTCCCACATGGAATAAATTTACATAGACATATGCTTGCATATGCAAATCAAAATAAAAGTCAAATGAATTCAGCCGGAGCCACCGTCCTTCAGGTATACCGTGTGAGAAGCCCTGTAACCAAGCATTTGTCTTCATTTGGAAGAAATCATGATTCACTTTTAGGTGAGGCAGCTACTTCAGGAGGACATGGTCCTGTTGCTGCCTTGAGAAGTACTGCTCCTTTAGACAAATAATTACGGTCAGAGAGTCTGAGTAGCTAAAAACTGATCTCATGTTCCCACCAGATTAGTTAGATCATTACAGCCTTTCTTATCATTAAGAAAATCTATGCTCCATGAAGATAATATGGATTACCTTATAAATATATAAATATTTCATCCCCAACTAATACCATGATGATAGTTAGCCATGTCTGTAGCAAATCACACCTCTGTGAATCTCTTAAGAGAAAATGCATTGTGCAATAAACTTGGACACAGGATTTCTCAGTCTCTTCTTCTAGAGTTTCCTTCATCTTCTGACTCAGCATTTTGTGTCCCAGAGAACTCTGATTTCCATGACTCAGCATTTGGTCTGATTTCCATGACTCAGCATTTGGTGTTTCCTGAGAACTCTGATTTCCATGACTCAGCATTTGGTGTTCCCTGAGAACTCTGATTTCCATGACTCAGCATTTGGTGTTCCCTGAGAACTCTGATTTCCATGACTCAGCATTTGGTCTGATTTCCATGACTCAGCATTTGGTGTTCCTGGGACACTATGATTTCCATGAAAAAGTAGTTGTCTGCTCCATAAATGTCATATGCACATGAATATCAGGTCTGGAGAGGAGATGAATCCATTTGAGGATACTGTCCCTCCACTTTGCAGCAGCCCAGAGATCTAGGGAACATGCTACGTGAGCCAGGGTTCACTGGCCAGTCCGCTTAGACCAAACAGCAAGCTGTTCTTCCTTGGGAGAGATCCTATCTCAAGGCAATGAGGTGGAAAGCAACTGAGGAAGACATCCAGTGTACTGCTCTCGCCTTTACACATGCATGCACTCGTGCGCGCACACACACACACAACACACACATATACACACAACACAGGGAGAAAGATGAATGGTTTCATTTTGGAGAATAAGAGAAATAAATTATTTCACTCCACATATATATACCACACATATACACACATGCGCACACGCACACACACACAACACATAAGGAGAAAGATGACTAATTTTATTTAAGAAACTAAATGAAATGAATAATTTGGGACAAATTAAATTGTTAGAGCATGTAAGTATAACAACAAGCAACTAAAATGCTTAAATGGAATTAACTAGCGAATTCATAAAATGAATGATCTATGAACTGTGTGTATGTGGTGTGTGTGTGTGGTGTGGAGGGGTAGGGGGTGTGTGTGCTGTGTTTGTGTGCTTGTGTGTCGTGTGTGTCATGTGTGTGGTGCATTTGTCTGGTATGTGTGCAGTGGGGGGAGTGTGGTGTGTGTGTAGTGTGTGTGGTGTGTGTGTAGTATGTGTGGTATGGGAGGAGGGGTGTGTGGTGTGTGTGCGTATGGTGTGTGTGTGGTGTGTGTGCGTGTATGTGTGCGTATAGTGTGTGTGTGGTGTGTGTGCGTGTATGTGTGCATATGGTGTGTGTGGTGTGTATGTATGTGTTGTGTGTGTGGTGTGTGTGTGTATGTGTGCATATGGTGTGTGTGTGGTGTGTGTGTGGTGTATGTGTGATGTGGGGTGTGTGTTGGGAGGCTCTGGTGTGTGTATGTCTCTGTGTGTGGTGTGTGTCTGTGTGTGTGTGGTGTATGTGTGGTGTGTGTGTGTGTGTGTGTGTGTGTTTAAACTACACTTAGTCTGAGACAGGAGACTTGCCATAAGCATTTGAGCACCCAGGGCAATGGGATGAAGCCCTGACTCATGCAAACAATTATTTAGCACTGGAAATATTTTTAAACGATGACACTACTGTTACCGTTGGAATGTGCTTTAGTGGCTAATCAGACTTACAATCTTTATTGGGACTGATTGGAAATGGAAATGGTCGTTGAATGTTCAAGATGTAAACAAGATAACATTAAAAGTATGAACGGATGCTAAAATGGAAAAAAAGAAAAAAAGAATGGAAGAGAAACGTGAGATGTAAGTTGTTCTTTAATGAAATTTGGCATTGAACAAAAAGAAATAAAAGGGCAACTAATATTAAAATTGGGGAAAACTGATTGCCATTTAGATGTTGCAAGGTGACATTTTCTCCACATACGAAGAAGTACAGAGAAACTGGCCACCTCCTTTGGTTTGCTCCTCTGTATCCTTCACGCATTTCCCTGGTTGCTCAGTTCATGCCACCTCATCGTCTCGTGACAAGACTACATTCTCCTTGTTATATCTACCACCTGGCACACCCCAAAGGTGCTGAGTCTGACGTGTTATCTCAGTGGAAGGCTGACGGAGGAGCAGGAGGCTTGAGGCTGGAGAGAAAGCCTTCGCAGGGACAAAGGCCCTTCAGACTTGGAGACAGGAAGAGAGAGCCACCTGTCAGTAATGAGGACAGTGACAGGAAGCCACAGAAATCCCTTCAGATAAACTAGACTCTGCTGTCAGTGGTTGGTGTGCTGAAAGGTAACGAGAATGCCGAGGAGAATAGAAAGCACCGGAAAAAAGCTGGAGAAACCCAGGCCATGGGGGTCAGAAAAATATCATCCAGGGCCAGGCTGGAATGCTAACCTCCTGACACTGAGCTCAGGTGGGCTCAACCCTGTGCCGCCTAGACTACCCAGGAAACATTTAAAATTGAGTTTAGTCTCTGCCTCTGGAAATTCTGATTTACAAGACCTGGAGTGAGACCTTGGCTTTGACATGTGTTGCAAATGTGTAGCCAGAGGTGGAAACCACTGCTTTGCTATGACTTTACTGTTTAAAGGGAAAGGACTTGGCTTCAGTTACTGGCACTGCTTCCCCTTCAAAGACAGCAAAACTGACTGCAGGGCACGAAGTGCGGGGCCTGGGAATGAACTCTACAGTGGGGACCGTCATCCACTGAGTCAAGGAAGCCTTTTACTGTGTGCAAATAAATTCAAATGAAAACCTTCACTGTGAAAACATTGGCCTTGCTACTGAATATTGGCATCATAGCAGCAATGAAGGGAACCTTGATTATGTTTGCTGCTACCCCAGTCACAAATAAGACCACTTCACATAGACTTGCTCTAAGGTACAAGCCACGTCCTCCATGAAGGGAAATAGACCGGTAAGTACCTGGTAACTTGACTGAAAGAGATTGGGTGCAGAGTACAGAACAGAAGACCTGGAACACTGAAGGAACCCCGGATAGAACACCACACTCTCTCAGTCCTGATGGAATTCTGTACTTACTTAACACACCCTGAAAACACAAACTTGCAGCCTGTGTAAAGACATTTTTAGGCCGCTTTCATGTTGTATACTTATCAAGCAACAGGAAAAAAAATTCTGATCCAATCCAGTGATTAGTATTCAGCTGCAGCCAACACAGAGAAAGCTTCTTTCATGCACCTGTAAGGGCAAGAACAATAGCCTACATTTGTTTTAGCTTCCTGTCACAGGTCAGAGTTCACCTAATCCTTACGACATCATCACAAAACAGGGGGTATTGTTATTATTACTCTTTTTTTCACAGAAGAGGAATTATCAGAGGGGAAAAAGAAATCACCCGTGTACACACGGCCTGTAGATGAAAGATGAGTACTGACCCGAAACCTTTCAGCAAACCTCAGTACTTAGCCATATTGGGACACAACACATCAGAAACCCGGGGCAAAAATGATCATAGACCTTTTTTTTTTTTTTTAACTTTTCCTGGACAGTCTTGCCATTTTGTTTTGTTTTGGCTTTGATTGGTGTTTGTTTTGTTTTGTTTTTTGTTATTCTCACAAACTTCTTAAAATGAAAACTCCCCCAGTTGGGAAAGGTTTCGCTATGCTCATCTTCACACAGCAAGAGGATGGTGATTCTGTGTGGAATTTTCTTATTGGCCTCTTCTGTTATTGCTGTTGTTGCTTTTTTGCTTTTCCGAGACAGTGTTTCTCTGTGTACAGCCCTAGCTGTCCTGGAACTGGCTCCATAGACGAGGCCGGCCTCGAATTTGTTGTTTTTAAAGACAGTGTGTGTTGCGGCCCACTTGTACAATAAGATCTTTACAGGAATGGGGAGACAAAGGGTTGGAGAACTAGTTCGTAGCCTTCTATTGAAGGACAAAGGCTTCGGAAACCACACGAAGGCTGCCAGTGTTGAAAGTGATGTTACTCTATTGCCATCTTCTGGTTTTACTATGAAATGCATTTAACCAATGTCAATCTGGCTGTGGACAAAGGCAAGAAAGATATTCATAGGGGTGGCTTCCGGAATGTGAGCTCCTGAAGGGACGCGCACAAGGCAGCTTATAGAGTAAACCTTTCCCTTTGGTTTCGCTGATTGTCAAGTTGTTCTGTTTTCCTCGAGATGAGCTTCCGCTGTGCTTTCCAGCGGCTCAAGCAAGCCTCTCTTGCCTCCACTTCCCAAGTGACTAGAACTAAAACGCACACCACTGTACTCAGATTTGCTGACAGATTTACTAATGAAACAAATACAAACAAATCTGGATGGGGCTGAGGGCCTGCAGTAGCCAAAATGTGGGTCATTCTATCCAAAAATCTGGAGCCGTAAGGAAGCTAAGACACACCTAAGAGTCGCCCCCAATGTTCCACCAACAGACGGCAGCCAGTTCCACTGCATTAACATTGAACAGTGCTGAAAAGAAATGCAAGAAACAATATCCAGTTCCTGTCTGACCCCACTCCTCTTCCCTTTCAGCTTTGTCATCAGGGGGACACACACAGGCTGAAGAATTCTGCTCATTATCACAGTTCACACCTGTGAAGCTGTGTCTGGTCTGAATCAATAAATACAAATAAACCTATACAATTATATAAATATGAAATCAGATGGAATTCCCCTTGAATTGTAATGACTTAGAGTTGCATAGCTATAAAAAGAAAGCCAACTGATTACCTAACAGAAGTTACTTTTAGGCTCTTTGCTTATACCTGTAACTACCCACAAATAGCCAGATATTGTTAAAACTGAGAATCATTGAAAAGGCCTAACTTAACATCAGTGCAGCCATGACAGACTGCAGACTAAAATACTGGGACTTGGCCTCACCCTTACAATAACTAGGAAAAGCCACAGACTGTACCCTGCGGGGCAGCAATCCGAAGTGAAACAAACAAGTACTAGATGCTCCAGAACACTGAGAATAGCTTACCTAACTTGTACATAGGTTGCCAATTTCCTTACAGCAACGCCAGTACCAATCCCTGTTTGACAAGACTCCTGTTACCCCACTCCTGCCCAATCAGGAGTTCAATCCCATCTGAATCCAGAATCCCCTCCCCCCCAGGCTTTACACCTCATCAACCCTGCCATAGCTGAGCCAGTGCTCTCCCTGATCCAACCGCTGTGTTGGAACAGACAACTCAAGCCTGAGCTTGCAAAGAAGGCTCTTTGCATTTGCATATGAACTTGGACTCTCCGTGGCCTCTTAGGGGCTCATGACACAGGCTAAACAATCATGAGGGGAAAAGACCAAATCCATGATTGTCCAATTAAAGCAAGCTGTGCTTTGGGTGTACTCAGGACTGGCCAACTGACTGAGTCACCCCAAGTTGGGTGCCTCTAGAGGACTATTTTAGGAGAGATAAGCTGTTCACAGGGGCTAAAGAGTCTAACATTGTTAGAAAGCTATGATGAAAGAGAAGGAACCAGGGAACGGATATGCATCGTGTGAATGGGGTTGCAAGTTTAGTACAGATTGTTAAACCAGAGGATCATTGAAAAGGCCTAACTTAACATTAGTGTAGCCCTGACAGGCTGCAGACAAGTTTAGTGTAGACTGAAAACCATGTTTTGCAGATTACAACTAATCAAAGAAACAGGTACTTTGAAGGGGTGGTGGTTTTGAGATGGGGTTTCTCTGTGTTAACAGCTCTGGCTGTCCTGGAACTCACTTTTTTTACATCAATCTGGCATCTAACTCTACCTTCCAAGTGTTGGTGTTAAAGGTGTGTGCCACCACCACATGGCTGGAGCCTATCCTTAAATGCAAATCGAAACCTTAACTTCCAAGGACTTCATACAGGACAAATGGGAGTTTATTCTTTAACTACAGAAACCTTAACCCACACAGCACAAACAAACTTCTCTATTACAAACAGAACCCCTAATCTGCAAGGTATATTGCTCCTGTTTCTGTCTCACAATATTTCTGTATTCTTATAATGATCTAACATTAAATTGTAATTTAAAAAAAAAAAAACTGAAGACCTGCGATTGGTTTTTTACTCCATTGCATGGTAATGGTGTGCTAGCTGAGCATCAGTGCTGAGCCATGTGGTAGAAAAGGACTTTTGTTTACAAAGTGCCCGTCCAGCAGGTGGTCCAGAGTCATGAGTGAAATTTATTCTCATACTAATAGACTATGTCAAGCATACAAAAATTACAGAATGATGTAACAGCCACCTGATATGAAGCCTGTGAAATGTAGGTTCACGGATAGAAATGACGTCTTCTCTAACTCTCTGATCCTATGTCTGTCATCTTAGTAGGAGGCAGCCACCATTATGAATTGGTTCCCACTGTGCCCCTGCATGTTTTATACTTCTGTAGTAAGTGTCAATATTCATAAACTAAATGCACCATTTTAAAACGCTGTATAGCGGTGCTGGTAGTTTTGTGGCTGTGCACATGGATGGGTGTGAAACGTGTGTGTGTAGTTAGAGGCTGGCATTTGCTGGGTTCCTCCGTTGTCCACCACGCGTTGTAAAACAGGGTCCTCCCTGAACCTGGAGTTCTCACTCATTTCTCTTTGGCCGAATAGCAAGCCCCTGGGGAAATCTGCCTGTCCTTGCCTCTGTAGTGCTGGGCTTACAGGTGCATGCAGTCATACCTGGATTTTTTAATTTAAATTTTTATTGAAAATAATTTTTTCATGCAATACATTCTTATCCCGGCTTCCCCTCCCCCAGCTCCTCCCTCATCTCCCCATCCATCCAATTCCACACTTTCTTTCCCTGTTTTTACAAAACAGACAGTAAAAAAAAAAAAAAAGCAAACCAGAATTTTTAAGAAAAAGCAAAAGGAACATGTGCACACACACAAATAAAGTAAAGTAAAATAAAATAAAAACACAAAATAAGAAACCATTATATACAAACAAAAGACCAATAAGATAAAATTTGCCCAAACAGGGGAAGAAATGGTAGCAGACACCTGAAGCCTCCTCAGAGCTCCATGAACTCTGAGAGACCCATGGAGGCTCGGAAGGGTGTCCTGGCAGTGGAAAAGAAGTGTGCAGAGCCATAGGCATTCCAGAACAACCTGAAAAGAGAAAGAAAACGATTAAAAAGGCAAGTTTTATGAAAAGATGCCTTTTTTTTATGGCGGTTTCTCAGGAAATTCGGGATCAACCTACCCCTGGACCCAGCAATACCACTCTTGGGAATATACCCAAGAGAGGCCCTATCATACAACAAAAGTATATGCTCAACTATGTCCATAGAAGCATTGTTTATAATAGCCAGAACCTGGAAACAACCTAGATGCCCTTCAATGGATGAATGGATGAAGAAAGTATGGAATATATACATATTAGAGTACTACTCAGCAGTAAAAAACAATGACTTCTTGAATTTTGCATACAAATGGATGGAAATAGAAAACACTATCCTGAGTGAGGTAAGCCAGACCCAAAAGGAGGAACATGGGATGTACTCACTCATATTTGGTTTCTAGCCATAAATAAAGGACATTGAGCCTATAATTCGCCATCCTATAGAAGCTAAATAAGAAGGTGAACCCAAAGAAAAACATATAGGCATCCTCCTGGATATTAACCTTCATCAGGCGATGAAAGGAGACAGAGACAGAGACCCACATTGGAGCACTGGACAGAAATCTCAAGGTCCAAATCAGGAGCAGAAGGAGAGAGAGCACGAGCAAGGAACTCAGGACCGCAAGGGGTGTACCCACACACTGAGACAATGGGGATGTTCTATTGGGAACTCACCAAGGCCAGCTGGCCTGGGTCTGAAAAAGCATGGGATAAAACCGGACTTGCTGAACATAGTGGACAATGAGGACTACTGAGAACTCAAGAACAATGGCAGTGGGTTTTTGATCCTACTGCACGTACTGGCTTTGGGGGAGCCTAGGCAGTTTGGATGCTCACCTTACTAAACCTGGATGGAGGTAGGTGCTCCTTGGACTTCCACAGGTCAGGGAACCCTGATTGCTCTTTGGGCTGATGAGGGAGGGGGACTTGATTGGGGGAGGGGGAGGGCAATGGGAGGCGGTGGTGGGAAGGAGGCAGAAATCTTTAATAAATAAATAAATTTAAAAAAATAATAAAATAAAATAAATGACTAAATAATAAAAAAAAGATGCCTTTTTAAAAGGCCTCATGATATTGGAAAGAAAATGGCTGAGAGAGCCATGTGTGATGGAGAATGACGAATCTATTTGCCAAGGCGTCTCAGCCAGTAGGTTGCAAGCACCAAAGGTGTACCTGAAGAGCTGGCAATCTGGAGGACAGAAAGACCTGTGGCAACCTAGAGCTCCCACGGAGAGCTTAGAGCAGAGTTGCTGTACAAGCACAAAGATCGAGTGATGTGGGAGTGTCATATATCAATCTGTTGATTTTATTGGTTAAGTAATAAAGAAACTGCTTGGCCCTGATAGGTTAAAACATGGGTGGGTGGAGTAAACAGAACAGAATGCTGGGAGGAAGAGGAAGTGAGTTCAGAGGCCATGCTCCCCTCTCCTGGGCAGACAACGATGAAGCAAGCCGCCAGGTCAGACATGCTGAATCTTTCCCGGTAAGACCCATGCTACACAGTTTATTAGAGATGGGTTGATGGGGATATCAGAATTAGCCAGTAAGGGGTAGAGCTAATGGGCCAAGCAGTGTTTAAATGAATACAGTTTGTGTGTTGTTATTTCCAGGTATAAACTAGCCAGGCGACCAGGAGCTGGAGCAGCAGGAACACAGCCCACAGCTCCTACAACAATCGAGCAGCAAGCCTGGGGCAGCAGACATCCTGGAAGGGAAGTGTGTGGCAACCAGGAGCTGCCTGGGAACATGCCCTGCTAAGCTGCAACATCACTTCGACTCTGGGCAACAGCACAATATTCAAGCTGAATCTCGGCAATGGTCCAGTATTTATGGTGCTTCAGAAACTGTGAACCAGACCAAAGATTCAGTACATGAATATTTGTATATAAAGCTGTTTAGGTAAAAAAAAAAAAAACTATACTGTACGACACCTTGCAGTTGCCAGTGCCACTGTGATGAATGGATATCCAATGCAGAGGCGGGAAGGATGGAGGTGAGTGAGTGGTGGAGAGATGAGGAACTAGAAATACAGGGGTGGGTGGTGACAGGTGGTAGAGAAGGCTGCGCTGCACAGGGGAGCATGTCCTTACTCAGTAGGGCCAACAAGGTGGTATAAAGCAGCATGTAGTTTACAGACCCAGTCCCCAACACACTGCCCAAGCACATGGCCACCCTGCTTCTGAGTAATGTCAGCATGTCCGTGATAAGAAGAGTTCATTTTCTGGTTTGGGCATCCTTGAAAGAACTCTATGGTTCATGCTTTCCCTGGTGGTCATGTTTGTATCCATGGTCCACTGCCCCAGGCCATGCTCAAGTCTGAGCTTGACATGGGTGTCTAAGTTGCCACTGAAAGCCTAGTGGATGTCTGAGGCCCTTGCTACCACCATAGGCCAGATGACCTTCTGCAGTCTATGCTACAGCAGGAGGCCATATTAGTGTCTGAAGTCTGGGTTCCACTTAGTGGCCATGTTGGCGTCCATAATCCTGTTGTAGCTTGGACCATGTTGATGTCTGCTGCCTGTGTTACCACTGGGAGCCATGTTGATATTCTTGGTCAGCACTGCTGCTGGGGACCGTATTGGTGTACTTGGCCCATGCTGCCTGGGAGGCCATATTGATGTCCTTGGCTTGTCCTGCTGCCAAGGGCTTTGATGGTGATCATGGCCCATGCTGCAGCATAGGGATATGTTGATGTCTGTGGTCTGTCCTACCACTGGAGACCATGCTGAGGTCCATAATATGTGGTGATGCCAGAGACCATAGCGAGGTTCATGATCCATGCTATTGTCAGAAACTGTGCGGAAGTCCATGATCTGAACTCCTACTGACTATAAAGGGTAAGGATGCTACTTCTGCAGTGGTATTGATGACTTCAGACTCACAGTTGAGAAAGAAGGACATAGAAGGCTTCTGTGACAACCCCTACCCTCACCCCACCCCATCCTCCCAAAAAAGTACCAGCCTAGACAGGAAACAATTGAAGAGAACTCTTTAAAATTGTAATAAGGATGCTGAAGTGTAGCTGCCCACAAATGGGAGCTTCTGGTGGGGATGTAGGTGGGGAAGGACTCAGTTTTCTTTAAGGGGCTGGCCACTGGGAGTTTGACCAGGCTTCAGTTAGTATATGGACAACACCAAATATATTGGATTTGGGGCTTCTTCTTCCTCCTCCTCCTTCTTCTTCTTTTTTTTTAAAGTTTAAGTTCTATTTTATTTTTTCAAGGTGTTTTCTTCTATCTTTATGAAGCCACTTTACATGGGTTTTGGTGGAGGTCGTGGTACAGCACCAGCAGGTCTAAATCGTGGTGGGGGTGTTCGGTTCTTCCGAGCTTCCCGGGATCGATTCCTGACTACCTTGCTATGAATAGCACAGCTCACGCAGTAATGCAGCTTGACATAGAGTTTGGGGAGCACATAGGCATCGAAGACACTTCCACCTCTACGATGTTCCGAATGACAAACTTCTTAATGGCCTTGTCCTTGGGCACACAGCGGGTTGGCTGCACATGGCCACGGCCCTTTTTGGCACGACCGTTGTTTCTCCTTTTTTTGGTCATCTTGGAGCCAAGTCCCTAAAGAGGCTGCTCCTCTTCTTCTTCTTCTTCTTCTTCTTCTTCTTCTTCTTCTTCTTCTTCTTCTTCTTCTTCTTCTTCTTCTTCTTCTT
>NC_022030.1:41592120-41608538 GCF_000317375.1 Microtus ochrogaster
CCTCCTCCTCCTCCTTCTTCTCTTCTCCTTCTTCCTCTTCCTCTTCCTCTTTTCGTTTTTTGATGGGTGAGGTCACAAGGGTGGGGGACAGATCTTGGACAACTGTGAAATGAGTGATCAAGGTGCATGATGTGAAATTCCCAAATAATCAATAGAAATATTAGGTTGGGGAAAATGCCCAAACAAAGCAATATGAAACAAAAAATTATAACATGAGTTCTGGAAATGGATGTTGAGTCCTTCTGCATCCATGCCAAGTATACTATTGAATGAACCATCTCCTTAGCCCTTCTCTTTGAGACAGGGTCTCTTTATATAGCCTTGACAGGCTGTGAACTCACAAATATACACTTGCCTCTGCCTCCCCAGTGCTGGGGTGAAAGGTATATGCCAGAACCACTGGCTACCACCACCCCACCTCACCCCTGATCCCTGTGCTTTTCAATGTGTACATTTCTTTTTCTTCTGATAGTGTTGAGGAGCAGTGGTAAAATGACTAACTGTTTCATCTCATCCATTCTTATGTTTATGTTTGAAACCAGTATCCAAATGAGGTCAGGCCATTGACGAATCTTTAGTTTACCTTCTTGTTTGGGGATCACAGGTTTCCTGGTTATTCTGTCTGTGCTGAGTGCCAGACTCCTCTGTTGGCCTTTTAAGCATTTCTTTCAGACCTGTTTTCTCAGCTGCCAACACCCAGGGCCATCTTTCCCTGGGAGTGCACTGATGAAGCCAGTCACAGGATTAGGTAGGTGATGCTCACTCCCCTTCCCAGCCTCCAATTCCAGTCTCCCAGTCTCATCTGCAGCACTGTGGTAGACCACCTGCAGGGTCCTGTCTTCCTTCCCTGCTCCATTCCCTGGCAACTCCACAGACCCTCCTAGCAGACCCACATTTCCTCCCTGCTGGGAACACTCTTAGTCCCCCTTTCTAGCCCATCCCCATTCCTGTGTCAGCTCCCAAATACTCAGAGGTAAAGGCAGGCAGATCTATGTGAATTTGAAGACAGTCTGGTCACAGAGAGAGTTTCAGGATAGCCAGAGTTACATAGGGAAGAAGATCTATGAAAGTACAAACAAGGGGTGAAATGAAGGAAACAATTCAAGACATGAAATCAAAAATGGAATCACTAAGGAAAACCCAAACTGAGCTAACAGGAAATCAAAACTTTAGGAATTCAAACAGGAACCTCAGAGATAATTCTCACCAATAGAATATAAGAGATGGAAGAGAGAATCTGAAGGATTCAAAACAAGAGAGAAGAAATGGATACCTCTGTCAAAGAAGTTGTTAAGTCTAAAACTATTCAGGCACAAAACATCCAGGAACTCTGTGAAATGAATGCTGTGAAAAGGTCAAACCCAAAAATAATGGGAATAGAGGAAGGAGAAGAAACTCAGATCAAATGTACACAAAATATTTTCTGGGTTTTTTGGGGGGCTTCCATATGAAGCTGAAAATGGTATTTTCAGGATCTATAAAGAATTGTGTTGGAATTTTGATGAATACATAATTGCTTTTGGTAGGTGGCCATTTATACTATATTAATTCTACTGACCCACAAACATAGGAGAGCTTTCAATCTTCTGATATCTTCTTCCATTTCTTTCTTAAAGCTTCATCATACCAATCTTTCACTTGCTTGGTTAGTGTCACACCAAGATATTTTATATTATTTACTAACAATATTTATCAGTTCTGGTAATATTTTAAGGCAACTTATGTATGCTACCTTATCATCTACAAATAAAGATACTTTGAATTCTTCCTTTCCAATTTAGTGATTGATAGAAGAGGACCCAGCCCATTACAATTGGTGTCTTTCCTGGACTGCTGATCCTAGATTCTTTAAGGAAGCAGGTTGAACACAAGACCTAAGAGAAAGGTAATAAGTAGCACCCTTCTTTGGTCTCTGCATCAGCTCTTGCCTCTAGGTTCCTGCCATATTTGAGTTTCTGGCCTGACTTCCTTCAGTGATACTCAGTGATGTGGAAGCATAAGCAAAACAAATCCTTTCTCCCCAACTTACTTTTGGTCATGCTGTTTTAAAACAGAAATAGTAAACCCAAGGAAGATAGCAATAAAATGTCCTAATGACATTCTGATATTATTGTAGATCTGTGCCTTGCTCAGCCATCATCAAAGAAGCTTCCTCCTGCAGTAGATGAGACCAAATACAGAGAACCACAGCTGGACAATGCACAGAGAGTGAGAGACTTTGGGACACTCAGTCCTAAATGGGATATCTTCATCAAGTCCTCTCAGGGTTCGGGTAAATCCTGTAGGAGAGGAGGAGGAAAGATCGTTTGAGCCCGAAGGGGTCAAAGACACCAAGGACACCAAACAAGGACTACTAAACACAGCAGGCATATACGAACTCAAGGAGACTGTGGCAGCATGCCCAGGCCCTTTGCAAGTCTGGGCCCGATGGGATCCCAGTACGGGGAGGGGAAGTGGGCACAGTTCCGTATCTCTAACCCAGAAAATATTTCCTACTGATAACTGTTCACAAGTGAAAAATTACTTTTCTTTATTTAAATCTCACTGGATTTACAAACCACTCTGAAGGACAGGCCCCATAGCCAGCAGGAGATAGCCAACATAAAACCAACTCAATGGCATTTTGGGGTGTTCTTTGGCTCATAAAGCTTTGTTGAGGATTTTTCTTTTCTTTCATTCTTCCTTCATTCCTCCCTCCCCCCGTTTCTTCCTTTCTTTCCTTCTTTTTTAACTTATAGTTTCTTTGTGTATATATTATGTTGTCTTAGTTAGGGTTACTATTGTTGTAATGAAACACCATGACCAAATAACTTGGAGAGAAAAGAGTTTATTCAGCTTATGCCTCCAATTACAGTTCATCATTAAAGGAAGGCAGGACAGGGACTCAAACAGGGCAGGACCCTGGAGGCAGGAGCTGATGCAGAGGTCATGGAAGGGTGCTGCTAACTGGCTTGATCCTCATGGCTTGCTCAGCCTGCTTTCTTGCAGAACCCAGGACCAGCAGCCCCCAGATGGTACCACCCACAGTGATGTGGGCCCTCCCCCATGGTTCAATAATTAAGAAAATGCCCTACAGGCTTGCCTATATCCCAGGCTTATGGAGACATTTTCTCAGTTGAGGCTCCTTCCATTCTGATGACTCTAGCTTGCGTGAAGTTGCCAGAAAACTAGCCAGACATAGATTTTCTGGCTTGTGCTTTTATAGGATTTCATTGGTTATTTAACAGATTTTGGCAAGCTAATTTTAAATTTGTATGGCAGGCAAAAGACCAAAATAACATTAATGGGGAAGAGAAAGCTAAAGAATCAACACCATGTTAAAGGAAAACAAGGCAGAGGACTGACATTGCCCAACCTCAAGACTCCCTGTAAAACTACAACAATCAATACGATGTGGAGCCTGCCAAAAGAACGGGCAAATATTAGTAGAAGGAACAGATGGCCCAAACTAGACAGACTCAAACAGAATCAGTTGATCTTTGACAAAACAGCTAAAGCAATACTGAAATGGGTCAAAGGAGCAGAAAGGGTCAAGGGAAAGAGTTTAAAGGAAACTAAAAGGCTACAGAAGAACAGGAACTTATCAATAAACCAAATAGTATCTAGACACGAATTCAACAGCCACCAAGCTGGGCTTTGTACTGTGAGAAAAACAACTTAAACTCTCCAGGCTTACTAGCCTTCTAAAACCCTGACAGGGCAAAGCAGTGAAATAGTTCTTGTCAAATCTTCCAGTTCAGAATAGCATGTCTAACCTTGTACCACATTTCTGATTCAGTAAAAGTCATTGTTGTGATTTGAATGTGAAATGTCCCCTCTGGGTTTACGTACTGGAAATTTGGTTGCCATCTAACAAGCTTTGGGAATGTGGATAGATCCCACCATGTTGGCTAATCACTGGACTAAATCCTTGCTGAGATTTGCAGGAAGGAAGGAAGAAAAGGAGGGACATAGAGAGCACTCTCATTCTGTACGTATTCACTTATGTTCTATATGATGTTAGTTGTGGGTACGTTTCATTGTCCCTTACATTGTTGTAAAGAATACAGATGCCAAGAGCAGACCCTAACATAAACTGTGGGTTCCCGGTGATGCTCCAGCAAAGGCTCATTAACTGTAACGAATAATCTATTCTGGTGTGTTACTGCTGGTGGTGGCAAGATGGGAGGACCACATACATGAGAATTCTCCGTACTTTCTGCTTGTTCTGCTGTGAGCATCAAGAAAGTAACTTTTGCTAATTAGGTCTACTTTAAAAATACAGAAACAAAGAATAAGCCATATATACATATAAGCCTTCTACCAGTAGCTCAGCTGCCAAGCTGATCCCATAAATAAGAAATATTTTCTTCACAGTTCAGAGGGAACTCCTTGCCTTTAGAAGGTATTTATGTCTTTTTTTTTCCTGTAACTTTTTGAAACTTGAAACTTGCCACCATTGTCTTCTAGGCTTGCGGGGGGGGGGGGGTTTGTTCTGTGTACTTGTTTTGTTTTTACTTTTTTGTTAAAACTTATGTGCCCAGTTTTGCTCTTGTACATGTGGTAACATGTCATTATATTTTGGTCAACTAACAGAAAACTTTTACATTTAAGACTAAATTTCTTATGTTTAGGAAGCATATTTTTGTAACCTTTGCAGTTAACATCCTGCGCCCAGGAGCTGTGAACATAACCAGGTCTTTTACATTTCAGGTGCCATAGATTCTGAAATGAACTTGACAATTCTGCAGACGGTCTCCACTTCCTAATATGGAAGAAAATAGAGTTTGTGAGCTGTTGTTACCCTGTTGCATTTTTTCTATAAATAAATAAATATTTTTATGACTGAGCTTAGCTACAGGAGCACGAATGTCTCACTGTGGTGTCAAAGAATGCCATTATCCTTTTCTAAAATCCCTATCACTGTAGGTGTTGGTTTGAATAGGTTTGAATAGGAATGACCCACATAGGCTCATAGATTTGAATGCTTGGTCACCACGGAGTGGCGAGATTCAGAGGTGTGGCCTTGTTGGAGAAAGTGTGTCCCTGGGGATGGGCTTTGAAGTTTCAAATGCTAAAGCAAGGCCCTGTGTTTCTCTTCCTGTTACCTATCAATCTGGATGTAGAACTCTCAGCTTCCTCTGCAGCACCATGTCTGCCTGCACGCTGTGATCTTCCCACCATGACAATAATGGACGAAACCCCTGAACCTCTCTCTAAAATCAACCTACTTCTAAAACCAGAACAAGGCTGATCTATACTCTCTCCCATGCTTCAGTTTAGAACAATTATTTCAAGGTTATCCAAGTTCTAGAGATTTCAATGGGATTGGATAAAGCCATTGTCGCAACCCAACTATAGTTTAACTCCTACCTCTACCTAATTCAATTGTCTTTACTCTTCATAAGTATTGATCACTAACAGCATCACCCCATACCTTATAATATTCAAGAATCAACAACTTTTCTAAGGTAATTAGCCTAAGACTATAGGTATGCATTGAAGAAGAAAATTCTCTTATGAGATTGGGAATGTGTATCACGTGCTCTCAGTTGGCCATCCCTGGAGGGAGACACTACACAAAAATCTCCTGATATGCTACAACAGTCAACTTAAGACTTCGAATAACAAGAGTTGACTCAAAGGGGTAAAGTCCATGGCATTTGAGAAAGTCGGTGCAAGTAGTAACTATTACATTACCTTGGGTGACACATTAGCTTACTAAGCCTGTGTCTTAGGTACTTTTAAGTTTCTGCGATAAAATATCAGAACCAAGGAAACTTATAGAAGGGAGGGTTTATTTAGGACTATGGGTCCAATGGGACAGAAATCCATCACCATCATGACAAGGAGCATGGCAGCAGGCAGGCAGGTGGTGAACTGGAAAAGCAGCTGACAAGTCACACCCCAATCCACAAACAAGAAGAAGAAAGAGTACACTCAGAATGGGATGAGGTTTTTGAAACCCCAAGCCTACCTGCAGTAAACACCTCCTCCAACAAGACCATACCTCCTACTACTTACCAAGTAGCCACCAAGTCTACGGCCATACTATCCTGAATATGCCAGATCTCATCTGATCTCGGAAGCTAAGCAGGGTCAGGCCTGGTTTAATACTTGGATGGGAGACCAAGGAGCCACCAAATGAGAACCAAGTATTCAACTGCTTGAGATTAGAAGAGACAACTCGTTTATGTCACCACAGGCTGTTTAACCAAAGGACCACAAAAAATAAAGTCTCTCAGTTTTGAAGGCTGGATGTCTCCACCTGAGAGCTGTAAGAGCAGATAGATCTGCTTCACGCCGCACTAGTGTGGCTTGGTACAACCTTTGACATGCTCAGCTTGCAGGAGCATCAACTTGATTTCCAATTCCATATTCAATTTGTGTCAAAAACCCATTTTTATAAGGATTCTAGCTCATATATTTAAATGAACAAAACCAGTTAATTATGTCTGTAGACACTATTTCTAAACGCAATCTCAGTCTAAGCAATGGGATTTCCCACTCCAGGAGACAGATGGGCAGGGAAAGTGAACGTACTAACGGAGATGCATGGAGGTGAGACACAGATGCTTTACTAAAACTCTGAGAGGGTGAAGGTGATTACATCTCAGGAAAAAATAAAATAAAGTAAACATATTTTAAAAAGTGCTTTCCTCTCAGGCAAGTCTGAGGGTTCACCAATCAGAAAGAACTGGAAGTCTACAACAATGAAGGAAGACCTTGGCCTGGTATATTCATAAATCCTGAACCCTCGGGTCAGCAGAAATGCCCCCACAATTTTCTTCCTGCTAAAGGCTAGTACAATGTAGTTCCTAGACATAAACTTCTGTCGTAAAAGACAATGCCACCTTTTTTGCAATCTACTCCTCTTGCCTCACTTCTAGTGGCAATATCGGTGACCAGGGGTGAAGCACAAAATAGTCTGGTGCAGGAAATGTGGTTTACTGATATGTGGATAGAACAGACATCCAAGGAACTACAAAGGGCATAGCCTGTGATAAGAATGAGGCCTTAAAGTGATATGTCTAGAGGAAAGAACATAGTCAAATAGGAATCATTTATCCATATGGACTCATTAGGGCACAAGAGTTTTTTGGGGGGAAGGGTTGATCCAGGGTCTCTCTATGTAGCTTTGGTTGTCCTGGATAAACCAGGCTGACCTCAAACTCACAAAGACCCCCCCTTCCTCTGTCTCCTGAATGCTGGGATAAAAGGCATGTAAAACCATGTCCACAAAGTTTAATGCATATCATAGTTGGAATCCGAATGTCTCTCACAGGATGTTGCTTTGAATACTTTTTCCCCATCTGGCATACTGCATGGCATCTTTAGAAGTTAAGACTTGGCTTACCGGAGTTGGTGGGGAAAACTAGCGGTGGGCCTTTGAAGGCTGCACTGACCCTTAGTCCGGTGTCTCCTTGCTTCCTTGCCCATTGCCAAGATGTGATGGGTACTATTAATTGTCAGCTTGGCAGGACCTGTAATCACCCACCTAGGGAACAAACTTCTAGATCTACCTTAAAGGATCACTTAGTGTCTGGGCATACCTGTGAGAGATTATGTTGACTGAGTTCAATGAATTGGGAAAATCCAACCTAAAAGCCAGAAACAGCAGCAAACATCTGTTTTAGGAGACAGGGTTTCTCTGTGCAGCTGTGACTGTCCAAAACTTAACATTGTTAACTAAATATGTTGGGTAAAAGTCAAAGTTGCAAATAAAGGTTTGTACTAAAAAATTTATACTCAGAGTGCATAATTTTATCACATAATTTTAAAAAGCACAATTTTGTGGATAGACTTTCACCACTTCATGGGGAACAGATGGGGTTGATGTCCACATGGGAAGCTCTCATCTAATTGTTTGTATTCAGTGTATTTGATAATAAATTATGAAAAACCTACTCGCCAGTCTGCACAGGTTCCTCTAAACTCTCCTTGTTCATTTCACAGTGCTTAGAAGTCTGTTCATTTCTTCCTCATTAGCTTCCTTACCCCTTACCCTCAGTTACCAAATGTTACATTTTAACATGAGCAAGACTCCCCACTGCACCACATGTACCTTCTATTATGGAAGCCACAAACAAGACATAGTCCTCACTTTCAAGAAATTGTGTCCCCAGACTTGATCGGCAATTTTTAGATGCTTGTATAGCTTTGCGTCTTACACCAATGCATTGTGCATGTCTGCATCTCTCTCAAGAGACAAGCACTTATAGCCAGGGACTTGATAATATTCATTTTTATGGATTTTCATAACTATATCTGTATGCATGGGCTTGATTGAATCAATCTGATAGGAGAATAACATGCCAGAAAATCATTTGACAAATCAAACTTTAAAAATGATAATAAGGAGGGCCTTTGCAGAGATCCCAAGTTAGATTCCAGCAACCCATGGAGGCTCAGGACTACCTGTAGCTCCAGTTTCAGGGGAACTGTGATGCCTTCTTCTGGACTTCCAGGTACTGCATGTACATGGTATAATTAATACACAGATAAAACAGTCAAATACATAAAATAGAAATATATAAATATTTTTTAAAAAATGGCAACCACAGGCCCATTTGTTCATAGCAGCATTATTTGTCATAGTCAGAACCTGGAAACAACCTAAATGCCCTTGACTGAAGAATGGACATTTACACAATGAAGTACTACACAGTGGAAAAAAAAATAATGACATCTTGAAATTTGCAGGCAAATGGATGGATCTAGAAAACATCATATTGAGTGAGGTAACCCAGACCCAGAAAGACAAGTATAATATGTACTCACTCATAAGTGGCTTTTAGACATAAAGCGAAAAAAAAAAAACTAGCCTACAATTCACAACCCCAGAGAACCTAGACAACAAGGACCCTAAGAGAGACAGACATTGATCTAATCTACATGGGAAGTAGAAAAAGAAAAGCTCTCCTGAGAAAACTTGGAGCATGGGGACCTTGGGAGAAGGTAGTAGGTGAGGGGACAGGAAGGGAGGGAAGTGGAGAAAAATACATAGCGCAATAAAAACAATAAAAAGGCGACTGCACTACACAGGGAGGATGTGACTAGCTGTAGGCGGGAGGTGCGGCAGAATTGATGGCATGTGTTCGGTGGCCATTGCTTTTTCCTTCCTTAGTGTGAGGGAAGACAATATTCTCTAGCTTCCTCAAGGCAAGAAAGAGCAAAGTATGGCCACGCGAAACACATAACTAGTTATGAGTCATGCAGCATGAGTTAAGGGAATGCAGGCCTCTTTCCAGCCCACCCACAGTCTCCCTGTAGGCTATTCCTCTCTTCTGGCTACTCTAGAGGTCTCAGTTACAGATATTAGGGTCATAAAATGGAAAACATATGGCTATTGAAATGTCTGTGTGGTAACTAAACATATTTAAAGCCTAAGTGGCCCAAAGAGCAGCAGCACTTTCAACAGACTCAGGGGATTTCAAAGTGCAAGGGGGTAAGAGAAATGGTGTATTTGATGTGAGCATACCCAGTATGAAATAAAGAAAGCTACCAGATAAAACAGACAAATCACAGCTGTCCGTCTAGTTGGCTTTGAACTGTTTAAAAAGAACTCAATGCATTTCAGAATCTGCATTCTGAATTTTATATTTGCCCTATACATTCTAATTCCTAATCACTTATTTTAGAAAATTATTTCAGAAAATTCTAGTAGCCAAATAATAGAAGGATCATACTCTACTGATACCATAACAATCTCAAAATGCTTGACATTACACAATCTCCATGAATATAAATAAGAAATAACAAGTACTAGTCACTCATGATGACACAAGGCCGTCATCCTGAGGTTGAGGCAGGAAGATCGCCCAATTTGAAGCTAGTTTGAGCAATGGAGTAAGTATAAACCCAGTGTGGGATATATACTAAAACTCTGTTTTAATGTCTTAGTTAGGGTTACTATTCCTGTGATGAAACACCATGGACAAAACAACTTGGGAATCAAAGGGTTTATTCAGCTTATGCTTCCACTCACAATTCATCATCAAAGGAAATCAAGACAGGAACTCAAGAAGAGCAGAAACTTGGAGGCAGGAGCTGATATAAAAGCCATGGAGAAGTGCTGCTTTCTTGCTCGCGATGCCTTACTCAGCCTGCTTTCTTATAAACCCAGGACCACCAGGCCAGGGATAACACCACCATAATAAGTAGGGCCCTTCCCTATTAATCGCTAATTAAGAATATGCCCTACAAGCTTGCCTATAGCCCAGTCTTATAGAGGCATTTTCTCAATTGAGTTACCTCCTTTTTGGTAATTCTAGTTTGTGTCAAGTCAACAGAAAACTAGCCAGTACACTTGAGTGTGACAAAGAAAGAAAGGAAGGAAGGAAAGATGATTCATTGAGAGCGAAGACACCCAGGTCAAGTTCTGGCCTTCACATGCGTGCACATGCACAAACATGGACACACATATACAGCACACATTCACACAAATAATAACAGAATTCTGTCAGCAGAATATCTTTGAGTCAGCTGCAAATAAGCCAAAGGTCAGGAAGAGTTATTAAGAGGTCAAAGAGCTGTTTCTTCTCAAATCTCTGCTGACAGATTTAAGCTCGGCAAATGCATACATAGTGACACAGCTTTGAAACTCGCTTTTCTTGTGACCTTGCTCCCCAGATGAGTATACTGTGAAGAACTGGACAGCTTCCCCCCCCCCGCCCCCGAACTTTTCCACAGTTACTGCTATATGCCAAAAGTTGTATGTAACTAATAGGTGAAGGGTCGTTTACAACATCTTCACCTTGAGTAAAACTTCGCTTGAAGTAAAGTTTAAGTACCCTGATAAAAGAGATGCAGTTCCTTATGTCCAACTAATACTAATTCTGCTCAGAGACCCCAGATTTGCTACTATTGTGTTAGTGTTGTAATTGCCACTAAGCTTGTAATTTGTTTTTTTTTTGGGTTTTTTTTTTTTTTTTGGTTTTTCGAGACAGGGTTTCTCTGTGGTTTTGAAGCCTGTCCTGGAACTAGCTCTTGTAGACCAGGCTGGTCTCGAACTCACAGAGATCCGCCTGCCTCTGCCTCCCAAGTGCTGTGATTAAAGGCGTGCGCCACCACCGCCCGGCCTAAGCTTGTAATTTGTAATTGAAGTTCCGAATGGCCAATATTATAAGCTAGTTCTGCATTTTAATAGCTAAGTAAGAAATAAAGAATTCTTGAATTCAGGCCCTGAATGCATTCTCAGCTAATCTCTATTATCTTGGATCTTAAGAATGAGACACAAACTTAACGGAGCAATGAATACTTGTACACTTGTCCAGGAACCAGGAACAGTCTGTATTGTAGAACAAAGTTCAAATGTAATGAAAAGGAAGCATGCACTCTACTTTTACATATTATAATGCAATTATTAAGCTCCAAAGATGTTTAGTCCAGTCCTAATCTTACAATATCACAGTCATAGAAGGTGATACCTAAGGCAAAAGAGAAAATAAAGTCTCCCTCCCTTGCCCCAGCCCCATGTGTGCATAATATTTTTATTATATATATTTATACATATATAGTGTGTTTATGTGTGTGCATGCATAGTATTATTTGTAGAAATTCAAACTTTTCTGAAGCTTATATTGTTCTTGTTTAATTAGATGAAACTTGCAGTACAAATACTGTCAAACCATGTCTAGCTTTGTGGATTACGATGATACTACCCCAAAAGATTTTATAAGCCTTTTTTAATGGAGAGAATGAAATGTTGCTTATAAACTCTTTGACTATCTTTCTATAAAGTTAACATTTTTCTAGAACTTTCTGTAATTGCAAAAATGACACATTATAGCGTAGATAACCCATTTTCTATCCGTAAGGAGCTCGATAAAAACTCATGCTGACAGTATAATTTAGAGTTATCATCTTCCTCTGGGGAGACAAGAAAATTATAATCAGCTGAGCATCACTGATTCAAAAAGCCTAAATGTTGCAATACCGTTTGGACAGCAACGTGATAGAAGCAGTGACAAAATTCAAAATTCAATCACCTGATAGGGAGTAGTCAGAAGAAGGCAGATCTGTATAAAATCTAAGAGAATCCCGTGCTTAGACTTAGATCCTATTCCCAAGATATAGTAAAATGTATATACCACATCCCCCAATTTGGGAGGGTTTTGGCCCCAAGAATTTTGAGTAAATAATGCTCAGCCCCCGTTCTGTTTGCGTGCTCAGAAGGAGTAGTCTGAGGAAACACCTTGGGTCTTCCTGCTGGTAGGTTTAGCAGGTCTGTAGCCTGCAGCCATCAGAAGCACTGATTTATATAGAAATACAATGCAGACTTCAGGCAAGCAGCCAGAGTCCTGAGGTCTGACGCAACCTTGCACAGCCACCAGGGACAGAATGCTTTTAGATTTTGGTCCTGTTCCATGGAAAACACTGGCATCAAAGTTGGCCCTGGGACACAAAACTCAAGCACTTGCCTCAGGGTAGGAAGTTACAAAAGATAGTCTTTACTTACCGTCTCCTGTTCAACACTAGCACCTTGTACTGTATTTTCTTTTCCTCATTTTTCAACAAGTAAAATATGCTAAGTACTCAGGTCCAAGAAGGTTTGGGCTTCCACAGTCAGGCAGGTGTTGGGGTTTTCTCACTTAAATTCACAGAGCAGTGAAGTCTTCTTTGTATTCAACATGCCCAAGTCCCAATCCCAAGCCCAGACTTTGTTGTGAAAATATCATTTTGGAAAAACAGGCAGTTGGGTGGGTAAGACGATTCAGTAGAGAAAGGTAGTTGCCACCAAGTATGAGGACCAGAGTTTAATACCTAGAGCCCGTGTGGTGGAAAGAGAAAACCAACTCCACACGCTGTCCTCTTGTCTCTGCAGGTACACCATATCAGAGCCCACCTACCCCACATAAAAGCAAATGGAGAAAAAGAAAGAAAAACAGGGAGATCCATAATCAAGGCACAGGAATCTTTCCAAAATATGTGAGGAGATCAAGAAGAAAATATCTTAAGAATAAGTGATTAGGAATTGTGCAGCCTGGTCTACTTTTAGGACTGCTAACAGTGGCAGCAGGGGTTGTCCCTAAAGCTTTGGCTAGCTCTTAGGAACCTATTCCTCATAATGGGTTGCCTCACCCAGTCTAAATACAAAGTGAGGTGTTGGTCTAACCATAACTTGATATGCTATGCTTTGTTGATACCCAAGGAAGGCTTACCCCTTTCTGAACAGAAACAGAGGAGGAGTGTATCAGGGGAGGTCAGGGGAGGGGATGGGAGGAAAGGAGAGAGGGGAGACTTTGGTTGGGATATAAAATAAATAAATAAGTTAAATTAAAAAATAAGCAATTAGATGGGTGTGGTGGTACACACCTTTAATCCTAGCACTTGGGAGGCACGGTCTGACAGATTTCTGTGAATCTGAGGCCAACTTGGTCTACATAGAGAGTTTCAGGTCAGCCAAGGCTACATAAACAAGTAGAGAAACAGAACAGAATATAAAAAAAAAAATCTATGAGCAGATCCCATCGTATGAGAGTTTTTTAAATGAGCAGCAAAGATGGGTTCTTGCAATTGCCTGAGTGTTTATGCCACACACATCCCTAAATATTCACATTGAACAAAATTTTAATATTCTGAGGGTGTTAAAGTTCTAGACTTTGGCAAGGAACGAAGGTGAGAGAGCAGAGCCTCCAGGAATGGGATTAGCATCTGTAGTGGTCTGAATAAGCATGGCCTTCATAGGCTCATATATTTGAATGCTTAGTCATCACTGAGTGGAACTACTTGAGAATGATTCAAAGATTCAGTGTTATGGCTTGTTGCCATAGGCATGGCCTCCATGAAGAAAGTGTGTTACTGGGGGTGGGCTTTAACGTTTTCGAAGCCCAGTGCCTCAAACAGGCACTCACTCTGCCTATGGAACTCTCATCTCTTACTCCAGCACTTGGCTGCATGCCACCATGCTCTCCACCAACAGATAAGTCAATATTCCAGGAGGAACGGCCATAACACTTTATGCAGGGGAATTTAATCTCTGGGTTGAAGACAAATTTGAGGGAAACAGGTTGAAAAAGACTATAGCACATAAGATAAGCAAAGGATGTCTGATTTGAAAAGGAAAAAAATGCTCTTGAATTAAAATTCTTTTCTCACTACACAAAAAATGTGGTTATTTCTAACGGATGACAATATTAGTTACAAGTGCTTATGGTAATTCTATCTGAATGCTCATTGCTTGATCTCCATTATGCAGAAATCTCCCCAACAATCTTATGACACTGTTGGCAGGGGTTTCTGTCTTGCCTAGTTCCCTAAGTCCCAAAGAAATCACACAGAGGTCTGCATTCATTATAAACTGGCCTAGTAGCTCAGGCTTCTTATTAACTCTTATAACTTATATTGACTCACAATTCTTGTCTGTGTTAGCCATGTGTCTTGGCAAGGCAGTCACATCTTGCTTGCTCTGTGTCTGTAGCAATAAAGGGTCCTGTTTGTTTGTGTTTTCTGTTCTGCCCGGTACTCCAAATAAAATCAGCCGGCAAGCCCCAAATAAAATCACACAGAGATCTCTATAAATTATAAAAGCTGATTGTCCCATTAGCTCTAACCTCTCACTGGATAACTCTCACATCTTGATTAACCCATTTTTCTGATCTATGTTAGCCATGTGGCTCAGTACCTTTTTCAGTGGGCTAGATCACATCCTGCTGCTTCAGTGATCTGGTTAGGAGTGGGAGGAATCAACTTCCTCCTTCCCAGAATTCTCCTGTTCTCATTGCATCATTTCTACTTCCTGTCTGGTTTTTCCACCTATACTTCCTGCCTGGCCAATCAGCGTTTATTTAAAACATGATTGACAGAATACAGACAATTCCCCCACACCATGTGTCTGTTTTCCTCTCTGTCTGGGTGACAACTGCAGACTGAAATTTTCCTCTTCCCAGAATTCTCATTGCCCTGCCTCTACTTTCTGCCTGGTGGCCTAGCCTATACTTTCTAACTGATTACTGGCCAATCAGCATTGATTTAAAATACAAGTGACAGGGTACAGACCATTGTCCTGTAGCATGACACAGGTACTATTTTTCTTCAATTTTGAGTAAGCAGAGGCTTAAATACTATATACTAGACACACAAGTTCATGCCTCCTGGTACCTGTTCCAACTAATATATATACACATATATATACATATATATGCATAATATGTAATATACAATATGATATATAACATATATATATATGCCTCCGAAAAATCTAGAAACACAAGCTATAGAAGTTTCTACACTCAGAGAAGATTCCAGCTGCGTCCTGACCTCTTCACATCTGTCTTGTTTCTCTT
Organism: Microtus ochrogaster; assembly: GCF_000317375.1. NCBI lineage: Eukaryota > Metazoa > Chordata > Mammalia > Rodentia > Cricetidae > Microtus > Microtus ochrogaster. Next base: position 41,607,387 of record NC_022030.1, read on the forward strand.
TTAATCACATTACCTCTGAACTTTAACCCACTTATTGGTTCTACATTCCTGACATTTCCTGCTATCTTGATGTATGAACTGTTAGACAGAGGTATTGTCTTATTCATTTTCATAGCTAAGTGAATTGTAAAGGTTCCAAGTACTTGGTCAACCCCTTGATCCCTCGTGACCTAGAGGTTATGGTGTCCCTTGAGAAATGAATATTCTAATTCCCTGAAGATAACAAGGTTAAAGTTTAACTTTGCCAACAATTACTTATGCCAGATCAAAATATCAAGTCAGAAATAGTACTTGGCTTTAGACCATGGACAAATGAAATTCACTTGTCCTTTAACCTATTTTAACATCAACTTTAAAAACCCCTGTGTTGTTTATGAATTCTGGATTAGAGAATATTGATATCAGAATTTTCCTAGTGTTACTAAAGGAGGCTTTGACATTATCTGTCTAGTTTTCTCTCTGATGGAAAGAATAAGAAACAAAGAGAAGAGATAATTATCCCATTCTCTCCCTCTTGGGGTCAAAAAACAATACAAGGACCACTCAAACCATCCAATAGAAAAATAACAAGGATTAGCAGGATCAGCTGCTGTAAACACTTCCTAAATGAAGGCATGGGAACTGAATCAAAGGAAGGGTCAGGTTCTCTGGTTTTTATGTTTCCATGGCAACCTGGGCAGAGCCCTCCTCTTAGATTTAGGGTCAGCAGACACAGTCATGACATTACTGTGTACTGTCTCCTACTGAGCCCAGAATGGATTCTCTACATATTTTGTTTTAGCTTCGCAACAAGGGTGTGAGGTAGATGCTATTAATATCTCCATGTGGCAAATAAGGAAAGGAGATACAGAGAGATTGGGGAACTTCAAGAGAAGATTTTTCGCCTCAGTCTAGAATGTCCTTGCCCATGTGTTTCCTATTACGCCATAAGATGAATGAAAAGGTGAGGAAGTCAAGATCACCACTGCTCAGCTTTATTGTTTAACCATTTGTATCATTTTATCGCAGCTGATTCTATGCTTTAAAGCTGGTTTGTTGCATGGATGTGGAAGGCCTGAGTTCTAGTCCCAGGAATACACACACACACACACACACACACACACACACACAGAGAGAGAGAGAGAGAGAGAGAGAGAGAGAGAGAGAGAGAGA
>NC_022030.1:41608780-41616525 GCF_000317375.1 Microtus ochrogaster
GGGGAAAAAAAGGAAACAGTAACGTTATGATAAAGAAACCTGAAGAACAAGATCTTAACCAAACTTGACCCAATTAGCCTTAGTGAAGAAACAGAACAAGACTGAGGACCCATGTGGTTTGCATTAATTCTGCCACCAGAAACACTGGAGATAAAACAAAAACAAACAAACAAACAAAAAAGGCAAACACAGTCAGATTAAGTTACTTCTAGAAGGTGAATGATAAAGACAGACAGAAAGAAAATGAAACTAAAACGAAGCAAGCCAAACAGAACAGAGTAGGGAAAAGTGAACTGCTCCAGGTTAACTGACACCTGGCACATGGTGATCAGAGCACGGTGACCAGAGCACGGTGACCAGAACACGGTGACCAGAGCATGGTGATCAGAGCAGGAAACTGTCCTGGGGAGGAGCCTGTATTGCTCAACGTGCAGTGTCTGCTAGGGCACACAAGGCCCTGAAGTTCATTCCAGGACCGGGATATAAAACCAGCCCTGGGTGGGGTTCTGTATCAAAGCTCATTGCAAGGAGAGGATGTGACTGGAGATTTGCTGAAACTGGAAAAGACTGTAAAGTTTTGAGGAACTTTACCTAAACTGGGCATGATAGCACATGCCTTTAATCTGCCACTGTCTCCTAGCGGCAGGATGAATGCAAATTATGTGTGTGTTTGGAAGGTAGAGGTAGGCAGGTCAGATCTCCATGAGTTCAAGGCTAACCTGGTCTACATAGCAAGATCCAGATCCGTCAGAACTAAGTGAGAACCTGTCTCCACAAACACACCAGAATTCTACTGTATTAAGTGTCTATATTCAATAGCTTTACTATGATTATTAAGGTAATTCCTTTGTTCTTAGGAAATAACAAGAGAGAGAAGGGGGCATAATATATACAATTGGACTTCAAACGGTTCAGAAAGACCTCTGTAAGTGCAGCAAATGTGTCCGAACGTTAGTGTCTGAGGAATGGGCAAACAGGAGAGTAACTTTTGCTCATGTCTGACGTTTCTCTCAATAAGCCAGCAAAGTAATTTGGATGTACATATTGACGTTGAGCTCATTTAATTTTGAAAAATGAAAGAGAGACAGGAGATTATCTAAGCTTAGGCCGCACAATAGCAGGGTTAGAAGCCAAACAGCAATCCGGAAAGCTTGCCGTTTAAGATGGTGTGGTCAGAGTCCAAACCTGGGCTCAGATGTCAGTCAGGCAGTGTGGAGAAGCAAGAAATGCTCACTGGGTCTTATGTTTATGCAAATGTGCATTATAATAAAGCAGGCCTCTGTATACGTGGATGAATCCTTGACTGTGAAATCAAGGATTTCCCTTAGGACTTTGCATTAATTCTTAGCCTCTAAAAGAAATGTTCTCTGACTGTGTAGCTCTAGCCCTACTAGAAACCAGCAGACTGGAAAGATAGCCAGCGGCCGGCTTAGCATTGAAGGACATCATTAAAGCCCAATAACCGCAGAGACGTCCTCCGTAGACCTAGCTCAGTGCCGCCTTAGGTGGCATTATAGGCCTTCATTCACTGAATGGGGAGAGAGGCACGAGGAGGGTTCGATTGTAAAGGATCTTTATGAGCATCCTTCGAAAGGGCAGAGGCCACTGCATGCACAGGTGCAGAACTCTGGCAAGTACTCTGGGAGATGAAGTGCTGCAGCATTTGGCATTTCGTTAGACACACGACCTTCGGAGGCAACTACAGGTTCACACACTTTGGGGCCTAAAAAAATCCGAGGAGGCTGGGGATGGGGTTCCTATGGGTAAAGTGAAGAGCTGAGTTTGAATCCCCTACACCCCTTCACCCATGCATTAGCTGGACTTTCCTGAGTTTGGAAGCCAAGCCCTAGGGGATCGGAGACAAGTAGATCTCTGGAGCTCACTGGACAAACAGGCCAGACAGATCTATAAGCTCCGGGTTTACTGAGAAACCTGGAGGGCGACTGATGAAGACGCCTGACCTAGCCTGTCAATTCCATGTGCACGTGCGCGCACACACACACACACACACACACACATACATATGCATGTGCGCACACACACATGCGCACACACATTAAGATGTATACACAGCACATCTACATACACACAGTAAATAATAAATATAATCTAAAATATTTTTAAAAATTAAAAGAGTGAACAAGACTTCATGCCTTCCCAGATTGTTGGTTCTGTGAAGTACTAAACTTTCCTTTTAAACATTTCTGTATGTCAGTCGTTGGTTTCTAACCCAAAATATCTTTCTCTAATTTCAATATTTCAGATTCAGCGACTGTTCTACACCTTGAATTAGAAAGGCCCCTTACTTTGCCTCCTTAGAAATCTAATCTGGACATTCTTGGAGTTCAGATCCTCTCAGGCATTCTCTAAGACAAAACGTCAAATTCATACGCGTAATTACCACAAATTTCGTTGAACTTTTAAAAAGGAAAGAAAAGAAAAAGAAACGACCTTATATGCCTATACGAGTTCAAGTACTATTGTAAAATTAAATTAACTGTTAAGGTTTTTTTTCGTATCAAATATATTTCCCCTTCATGGTGGCTACAAACTTTTGCAAGGAAAAAACAAAATAAAACAAAAAGCCGGCACGATTCTTTACAGAGAGTATTCATATAGTTGGCTATGTGAAGTGAGCCCTCCAGTGTTAGGAAATGGATTTCCTGCACATTTCTGTGGGGATCTTTGGGGTGTTTGGGTGCTCCACAAAGCGGTCAGGACCCTTGGGGGGGGGTGGCTCCCTTCGCTCAGTCCCGGGGCGGGACGGGGGACGGCTCAGACCCCGCCCGAGCTGGCGGCCCCGCCCGGCGGTCGCAGTTGGCTGTCCCCCGAGGCCCGCCCCGCCGCCCGGCTGTCCCGCCTGCGTCCGCCGCGCGGCAGATCCCGAGCTCAGTCCTCCGCCGCCTGTCCCGCCATGGCTGCGCGCTTGCTGCTCCGCTCCCTGCGCGTCCTGAGCGCCCGCTCCGCGCCTCGCCCTCCGCCCTCCGTCCGGTGAGTGCGGGTCCAGCCCGGGGTGCAGGCAGCCGGGGGCGCGGCGTTCCCGGGATGGGGTGTGGGTGTGGTGAGCTGCTGCCGAGCCGGGTCAGGGCGACGCGCCCGGGGCCTTCTCTCCGGAACCTGGAGCTGCGCGTTGCGGCGCGAACTCGGGGTGTCACCACCCCGCTGCCCTCCACGAACCTCCGCGCCCCAAAAGGCAAAGCTCCGGCTGAACGCTCGCTCCTGGCCCGGGCCCCGCCCCGCGTCCTACCGGGTGTCCCGGGGACTGGCTGCCCCAGCTTTGCCCCAAGCGGAGGCGGTCACAGGTCGGGCGCGCTGCCACGGAGTAGCTGAGGCCTTTGGCCCACTTGGAACAGGCTGGCGACTGTCAAACCTGACCGTGAACTTGGAACTCTGTGCGGAGTCGCGGACCGGAAGACGGCTGCAACATTAATAATTCCGACTCCAGCGTCCCGGTGTGGGCCCCATCTGATAAATTGGCCGTGGATTTATTAGCAAGTCCTTAAACTGATTAAATGTAGAGGGATTAATAGGCAGCTTGCAAGAGCTTTATGGACTATTAAGGGTGTTTATGTTGAGATCAAAAGTTTTACCTATCCTAAAATCCATTCATTGGATAAAGCAAACTGGAAGCTCAAAGCCTTGTTAATTAGGGAGGCAGGGCATTTAAATGAGCTAATTAGCACATTGTTGTGAAGTACCGTAAAAGTGTGGTAATGCTTACCCATGGGGGGAGGGGTTGGCTGGAGGAGAAGAAAAAGTTCCAAGGACTTTAAGAACGGAATGTTTTCTAGTCTGAACACTCTGAAAAAGCGATGTTCTGCGTTTTGATCAGGTCTTTTTCGCGCTCTTAAAATTAAAGACCGCCCATAAGATCTTATTTTGATTCACTTATGGGGAGGAACTACCTTGTTGACTCTTGGAAAATAGTCAGGAGCTACCGTTTTGCCGTCATAGGTTTCTTAAACTTTTACGAGCATTAGATGAACGATCTTGTTGAAAGCCGCCTGATTCTGCACTTATGGAATGAGGCCTAGGTGAAGCAAAGAGCAAGTACTTATAGCCAACTCCCAGGGCCTGAGTGTGCTATTTTGTTTCTTCCTCCTTGTTTTTATGTAAACGAGGCTTTAAAGAGGTAGCACACAGGCCAGGAGATCGAGATCGTAGGAATTTGAAGCCTGGTTTGAGCTATTTGATGAGACCCTGACTTAAAAGGCAGAGAAAACAATAGACTAACTTGAAGTTTGTTGATTTATTCAGTACAGGTGTCTCAAAACTGAAAATAGATGTTCCAACAAACTTAACTGCCAAGTAAATGTTTTGGTTTCTGCCCACTGTGCCTTCCCTTCAGCTCTTTTGACTGAACTGGAAAGCCTTAGTTCAGAAATTTTCATGTAATATTTTAAGATCCAGGCAGACTTACACATAAGTTCTGTCTCTGTATTGTTAAACGATCCCACGTAAATCTAAGAAGCACAGTATTCTGGTCCTAGCATTGTTTCTATGTGGAGGGAAGACCAATGTATGGGAAAACTGTATGGAAGAACACATACTTTAAATTGTGTAGCAACTGCAAGCCTTTAATCCCAGCCCTCAGGGAGGCAGAGATCTCTGTGAATTCAAGGCCAGCTCGGTCTACAGAGTTAGTTCCTGAACAGCCAGAGAATGACACAGAGAAATCCTGTCTCAAAAAAAAATGTTTATCTAATAGCAACACAAAGTGAACTTATGTCTCGTTGATATGGTTGTGATCTATGTCTCCATCTGCAAGTCTTGTGCCCTGTTTTCTCTGGCCATTTGAAAATTTGGCCACCAGTTTGGTTCCTTTAGTGAGGTTTAGGAGGGGGTGAGGCCCTGCTGTGTAGACATTTCCAGTTTGGTTTTTGTTCTTTGTGTTTGTGGTTCAAATGTGAGGTCTCAGCTTCCTGCCTCAGCCACGTGTTTACTGCCGCACTTTCCCTACCAGGATGGCGAAAGACCTTCATCCCTCTAGAACTATAAGCCCAAATAAACCAACCTTCATCCCTCTAGAACCAGAAGCCCAAATAAACCCGTTCTTCTATGGCGATGGTATTTTAGCAACAGAAAAGCGAGTAATATATATTTTCATTATCCACTCATCTCTTGTTGGACTTGTAGGCGTATTTCATTTTCTGACTTTGAGTACAGGAGCAATGAATGGCTGTAAGAATCTCTGTGATACTCTGGAAATCAGCATGGCAGGTTCTCAGAAAACTGGGAATCAGTCTTCCTCAAGACCCAGCTCCTCAGGGCCTAGCTATACCACTCTTGGGCATATACCCAAAGGATGCTCAATCAAACCACAATGGCCCTTGCTCAACTGTGTTCATAGCAGCTTTATTCATAATACCCAGAACCAGAAAACAACCTAGATGCCCCCAAAATGTGGTACATTTACACAATGGAGTATTACTCAACTGTTAAAAACAATGACATCTAGAAGATTAAAGGCAAATGAATAGAACTAGAAACTGAAGTAACCCAGACCCAGAAGAACTAGAAAAACATGGTGTGTACTCACTCATAAGTGGATATTAGCTGTAAGGAAAGGGTAGCCATGCTGCCAGTCCACAGCCCCAGAGAGCCTAGGTAACAAGGAGAGCCCAAGAGGGGGACACATGGATTTCCCTGGGCAGGGGAAATAGAAGAGAGCCCCAGGGTGGGCTGAGGGGGATGGGAACATGAGGGATCAGGTTGGGGTGTGGATGGAGCGGGAGAGTACTGAAAGAAATGACTGGAAAGGAGATACATTTTGGGACCAGGCAGAAACCTGGTACAAGGGAAACTCCCCCAAATCTATAAGGATGACCCCAGCAAAGGCTCCTAGCAATAATGGGTTCAGTAACTTGAACCTGCCATCTCCTGTGATCCGATTGCTGACCACTCCATTTGTCATCAGAGAGCCTTCGTTCAGTGACTGATAGAAACAAATGCGGAGACCCACGGCCAAACATTATCCCTAGCTCAGGAAATCCTGCTGAAGAGAGGGAGAAGGGATTGGAAGAGTCAGAGGAGTCAAGGAAAGCACGAGAATACCCACAGATCCAACTAACCTGGCTCATAGGAACTCAGAGTCTGAACCAACAACGGTGGAGCCTACATGGGACTAACCTAGGCCCTCTATGTATGTGTGACAGTTGCATAGCTTGCTTTACTATTAGGACTCCTAATAATGGGAGCAAGGACTGTCCCTAATGCTTTGACTGGTTTATGGGAACCATTTCCTTACAATGGATTGCTTTACCCAGCCTGAATACAAGGGAGGTGCTTAGTCTTCTCACAACTTGGGATGCCATGCTTTGTTGATACTCAAGGAAAGCCTGACCCTTTCTGAACAAAAATAGAGGAGGAGCAGGGAGGGGAGGTGGTGGGAGGGAATGGGAAATGAAGGGAGGGGATGGGAGGAGGGGGGAAGGGGAAACTGTGCTGTGTTTGGGATATAAAATAACTAAATTAAAAAAGAAATGAAGAAAAAGAATCTGTGATAGGATACACATCTCTGGGCATGTGCGCCGGCTGGTATGGCTGGGTCATATGGTAGTTCTGTTTCTAGTTTTCTCTCTTTCTTTCTTTTCTTTAAGGAAACCTCTACACTGTTTCCACTTTCCCACCACTAGCAGTGTGTAATGGTTTACCCACAGCCCAGCCAGGGGTAGTTGTTGTCCTTTTGTGTTTTTTTGTTTTGTGTTTGTTTTTCCAGGACAGGGTTTCTCTGTGTTGCCCTGGCTGTTCTGGCACTCACTCTGTAGACCAGGCTGACCTGGAACTCACAGAGATTTACCAGCCTCTGCCTTCAGAGTGCGGGGATTAAAGGTGTGCGCCACCATGTCCAGCTTGTCATTTTGTATTCTCGATAGCCCTGATGACTTGAGGAAAGGTAGAATTTTAAAATAGCTTTTAATCTTCATTTCCCTGATGGCTGAGGACATTGAACACTTTGTTAGGCCTTTACTTTTTGTTGTTTATTCTTTTGACATCTTTCTATTGTTTCATAATCCATTTTGTAATTGGGTTGCTTGATTTATTTTGTATCTCCTAGACACTAAGCCTCTGTCAGGTGTAGAATTGACAAAGATTTTCTCCATTCTGTGGGCAGCTGCCTTTAGTTGATTGACAGTTTTCTTTGTTGAACAGCGTCTTAGTTTGATGAGGTCACATTTGTTGGTGGTTGATCTTATTCCTGTGCTCTGTGCTAACAAAGTCCTATTTAGAAAACCCTGAACCATACTTGTGTGTCAAAGCATACCACCCTTTTCCTCTGTGAGCTTTGAGATATTGATATTAAATTGAGGTGCTTGATCCATTAGAAGTTTAGCTTTGTGCCTGGTCAGAGATGAGAATCTAGTTTTAGTCTTCTATATGGGTTCCCCAGCGTCATCTTCTGAAGAGGCTGTCTTTTCCTCAAAGTATACTTGTTGGCATCTTTACCAGAGATCAGGGAGTTGAAGTTGCCTGCATGCATGTTTGTGTCCCATGTTCTATTGTTCTCTGTGTGAAGGCGTAAGTCACAAACAATGCCACAGCAGTTTGGAATTATGATTAACAGGGTAGTATTTATTTAAAGGGGAAAAAACTTACAGATCACCGTCAGCCCTCTGCGCAACCAGGAAGGGAGTCTAGTCGCTGGCGGAGCAGGAAGTGACGAGAGAGAGGAGATGGAAGTGGCCGCTTTTTTAAAGGGAGAGAGACCACGCCCCAATGGGCTGGTATCTCAGCGGCTATAGGCT
>NC_022030.1:41624690-41630153 GCF_000317375.1 Microtus ochrogaster
TATGCTGTTTCTTTTACAATGGCTCTGCCGTATAACTTGAGATAGGTGATGATGCCTCCAGCAGTTTCTTTTGTTCAGGATTGCTTTGGTTATCCTTGCTGTTTTGTTCCTCCATATATTTTTCTATATAAAATAAATTTTAGCATTTTTTCTATTTCTTTAAAAAATAGCCCAGGAATTTTTTGTTGGGGTTGCATTGAATTTGTAGATTGCTTTTGATTGAATAGGCATTTTCATAATATTAATTCTTCTGAGCTATGAATATAGGCAGCCTTTCCGTGTTCTGTCATCCTAGGTTTCATTTCTCAGTGTCTTAAGGCTTACACTGTAGAAGTCGTTTATTCTTTGTGTTTATTCCTTGTGTGTATGTGTGTATGTGTGTGTACTGTGAATGGAATGGACCCCTGTTTTCTTTTTCAGTATGTTTGTTAATGGCATATAGGAAACCACTGAATTTTGTGTGTTAATTTTGTATCTTGCTAGTTTGCTGAAGGTGTTTATTGGCTCTGAGAGGGCTTATGCATTTTTTTGGTAGTCTTTAAGGTTGTGAGTAGAGATACTTGGACTTCTTTTTCTATTTACATCCTATTTATTTTGTTTTCTTGTCTTATTGCTTAGCCAAGTTTTCAAACACTGTTGTATTAAATAGGAGAAAGGATCACTCTGTCTTGTTTCTATTTTAACAGGAATGGTTGATTTTTTTCTATGTTTAGCATGATACTGACTATAGGCTCTCATATATAGTCTTCATCCTGCTGAGGTATGCTCTTTCATCCCTATGACTTTTTTTTATGACTTTTACCATGAGGGGGTCTGTGCTCTTCCAGAGCTTGGTCTTTAACTTTTCTGTTAGACCTTTATCTGGTTTGGGTATTAACTTATTTCAGAAGCAAGTATTAATGTTTTATCAAAAGTTCCTAAGTAATTTAAATCATCAGCTCTACTTTGTGTAATTAAGAAATGGGTCTTTTCTAGAAAAAGACTAATGAAAAAATGGGTCTGCCCAAGAAAGAGACAAACCTAACTTAGAACTTAACACACAGCAGAAAAAGTTTTCTCCACATTTTAATATGTATTAACTTTTTGAGAGACCCAGCATTGGCACAAATTGGTGAAAAGCAAGACTTACTCGCTGGAAAGCAGCAGCAATGGGGTTGAGGACAGCTAGTGAGCACTGAGGTCTCATTGCAGCCTGAAAAGGGAAGAACTTCATGGCTATTACTGTATGCAGTGCCTTGCTGGTCAGGCTCATGTGATAGCCACAGGCTTCCAGAACTTCTCTCTATTGATGGCTGGCCAAGTTGGCCACCATGTTGCCATCACCTGTATGTTGTGAGAGAAGATCAGTCCTTAGACCCTCATAAGCATGGTGACCAATCTCTTGTGTGAAACATGGTTTGACCTTTACTAAACTAAGACTGGAAGATCGTTAAGTCCTTTGTCGGCTCTCTGGAGCTCTTTGGCTACTCAGTAGTGGGCTTTGTATCCGACAGCAGCTGCTTTGAACAAATGTACGGGATGTGCGCCTCTCTCCAAGAGTCCAAGTCAAATCCAGCATACCTGCTGAAACCAGCTCCAAGGCCACGCTGAATGCGTGGCCCAGAACACAGTGTCAGGAGTGGGAGTCGTCATTGACGTCACAGTGAAGGGCCAGGGCACCACCAGGGTTAATGGACTAACCCTGTTCTTAAGACCCATATATTTGTTTTCAAATACAGTGATTTTTCTTTAAAGAAGTTTGAAGATGTACGAAGGGCTGTTCCCCTAAGGGGAGCTCGGGGCAAACAGGACAAAACCCTGAATGCAGCTGAACTGAGAGAAAGGCCTTTTATATCCCCCAGGGGAGTGGAGAAAGAGAGGGATGGAGGGAAGAGGGAAACGTCCGCTGAAGATCCTAAAGAATTCCATACAGAGCCTTGTTGGGCATTTTGATCGACACTGTAGGGTGCCGGTGACATTGACACAGTTCACATAGTATGCTCCTGCTATTTGGAATTGTGATTCTGGATACACTGTTGCTTTGGGAGGGTTTGCTTGTTGTTTTGAAAATTGTATGTGATGTAAAAGTTTGCCACTGTTATTCTATTGTGGTGCTTGACTTTTAGGTTTAGTCCATGTGCTGTTTGGAAACAGTGTACTCACCCAGCTCACATCTGCCAGAGCGAGGCATGCTCCACCTTGCTGACTTCTGAATGGAGGCAGTTGAACTGGGACAAAGCGCTATTTTCTTTTCAGTTGTGGTGGGAGGGTGAGGGAGGGGTTGACAGGGTTCAGGAGGTGAGGAGGTCCTGCCGGAAGCGTATCTCAGGGTTCCTTGTTATTCACTGGCATTCATAAGTAATGAATCAAAAGTAAAGGTTGATTTAATCTTCCTAATGCATGTTTCTTCAAGATGTTCTCATTCTGGAGCAGATGCACGCCTGGAAACCCCTTCTGCTAAAAAATTAACTGATATTGGAATCAGAAGAATCTTTTCAACGGAGCACGACATTTTCCGGGAAAGCGTAAGGAAGTTTTTCCAGGAAGAAGTGGTTCCATACCATACAGAGTAAGTGCCCTGCTCCCCTGCTTCCCCCCAATATAAGGTCACACGGGAAAGGACCCTTTCCGAGGATGCCGTGTGCGGGATGCAGAGAGTGCTCTCTTTGCCTGCTCACTGTTGTTTACCGTAATACTGTTGAGATCATAGATATCTCAGTTTGGTAAATATTTTATTATTACTGTTGCTATTATTAATTTTACTTTTGGAGTCCTCATATATCACTTTCTATACCCAACTGATCTTGAGTTCTTGGGCACAGATATTTTCTCCTCAGGTGCCGGAGTGAGTGGGGCTATAAGCTTATGCCATCACACTTGGCCTTGTAAAGTGTGTCATTCAAGAGTGAGAAAGTTTGTGGATTTACGAAGGAACCCAAGAAAAACATTTAAAAAACAAGCAAAAAAAACCTGTGGCCAATTGTCAAATCCTTAGTCCATTTATAATCTTTCTTTTTCTGTTATGAATGAATTAAAGTATGTAAATGTTGAAAGGGCAGCATAGTTCCACTTGGTAGATCATTGGTCACCTCTCAGTATTTTTACCACTGATTTTGTTTTTAAAAAGTCCTATAGATTTATTTATATGTATGAGCATTTTGCTTGAATACATTTCTGTATATCCTATGCATCTTGGACCTGTAGTTAAGGAACAGCTGTGTGGGTGCTAGGGATTGAACTCAGGTTCTCTGCTCTTAACCACTGAGCCAGCTCTTTAGCCCTCTGTACCAGTACCTCTTGCTTAATCATTTTATTATTGAACAAAATCTCATTTGTATTAAAATAGAACTTTGTTGTGTTTCAAAATTCACTAATTTTATCGCATCCCAAATGGAATTTAAATATTAGTTAAGAACAGCTTTTATGAATTTTTGTCTTTTAAGACAGGTCTATGTAGCTCCGGCTGGCCTGGAACTTTCTATGTAGACCAGGCTGACCTCAAATTCATAGAAATCTGCCTGCGTCTTCTTCCCAGTGCTGGGATCAAAAGTGAGCACCACCATGCCTAGTTTAAATTCAATATTTTAAGGAAATATGTGGAAATCAATCTTTTCAAGTCCTGTTAGGGAGATCTCATGGCTGTGTGGTAAAAACTAAGCTTGTTCCCTAGAGTATCAAGTACCTATGAGAGCAGCAGGTATACATTACAGGTCTAGTCAGTAGATCAGGAGGGAGCAAAAGGTGGCAATGATAAGGAAGAAGAAAAGGAGAAATGACACAAGAGCCATTGAAAGGCCCGTGGCCATGTCATCTGTTACTGTAAATTAAGGTCATGTTCCTACACAAACCTCAAGTGCCTAGTGTGGCCATTTCCATGATTTTCAGGATGTTTGTTTGACGTCCAATTTGTTCTTGCAGATGGGAGAAAGCAGGAGAAGTGAGTAGAGAGGTATGGGAGAAAGCTGGCAAGCAAGGCCTGCTGGGCGTCAACATCGCAGAGGAGCATGGCGGGATTGGTGGAGACTTGTACTCTACAGCGATTACTTGGGAGGAGCAGTAAGTATGGAGACATTTAAAGCGAGGTCTTGTTTTGTGAGCTGTCCTTCAGCCATGGGGCTTAATCATACAATTTGCGAGGAAAGCAGTAGAGAAAGTTCATAAATTGACTGCAGTTACATTAGAACACATCCCCAAGCTGTTCTCTATACTAAGACAGCTGCAGTGCTGGGGTCACTTGCAGGTGGTCAGTGTTTAATCTCTTAGTTCATCAGATGAGTGCCTATGGGGCGGGGGCTCCTAAAGCGCCATCACCACGTTAGAGCCACAGTTTAAAGGTAGTGAAAGCAGAGACAGCACTTGGGAAGTGGTGGGCTTATCAGAACACAGCTGTAACCACCCAGCACAGTGAGACCTTTGTTATGCTAGGCAGCAAAGTTAAAAATTAGAAAAACTTAACCAAGTAGCTATTTCATGGTTCCACTTTCTTTCTGTTCTAAGAGCATACTCAAACTGCACAGGCCCTGGGTTCAGTCTCCACTCAGATATTGTCATGCCCTATATTGCAAATTATGGCACAAAAGAGCAGATTGAACGCTTCATCCCCCAGATGACGGCAGGCAAGTGCATCGGCGCCATAGCAATGACGGAGCCTGGTGCTGGAAGGTAAGTCAGCATTTAGGTGGTTTTAAATTCCCGGAAACAGTATCCTAACAGAAAATATTTCCTAGGTGTACTCCATAGCTCTCCATAAATATGGGTTCTGCATTCATGGACTTATGCAATCTCAGATTGAAAATGTTTTCATCTGTACTGAATGTGTAAACATTTTTCTTGTCATTAGTCACTAGAAAGCATAGCAAGTATTTATGCGATATTTACAATGGCCTGGGTTCTATAAATAATCTGGAAATTAAAATTTAAAGTATGCATACATATGTATATAGATTCTATGCAGTTATCTGTAGGTTTTGGTATCTGGGAATAGCGATCCTGGAACCAATTCCCCAAGTCCCTATGTGTACTAGGTGATACTATGTGTGCAGTTTATAGGCGATTCTGAGCTATATACCAGATGAAAGTGAACACAGCATAATTCACAATGTGAAACTACAGTTAGAAAACAAGCATTTTTATATGCAAATAGTGGCAAAACAGTTGTAATATCCGCTATGTTCAAGATATAATTGTGATGTAATGAAAACAGTAGTAAGAAGTGAGGTGAGTTTTTAGCAGGATCTATTTTTTTTTTAAAGTTGGATGTGTTGAGTGGGCTGTTAAAGATGCCTGTTTGAAACTCTTGGACACAGGCTGTGGAGGCTGTACATCTGAAAAAGAGGAGAGTGAGAACCAGAAACATTTTGAATGAGGATGAATGTCAAAATGTTGAGAAACAAGGACACCGTATGAGAGGGAAAGGATAGAGAAGCTGGGACACAGTTTGTTTGCCGTATATCAGAGATGGGTTAGCTGTGGCCTCATAGAAAG
>NC_022030.1:41630253-41646635 GCF_000317375.1 Microtus ochrogaster
ATAGAGAAGCTGGGACACAGTTTGTTTGCCGTATATCAGAGATGGGTTAGCTGTGGCCTCATAGAAAGGCTGCCGTTGCTGGGCCCGTGAGGTGACTCAGCAGGTAAAGATGCTTGTGTTGCAAGCCTAGCAACCTGAGTGGAATATGCATAAAGGTGGGAGGAGAAAATGAGCTCCACAAGGTGGGCGTGCCTTGGCACACACACACGCACACGCACACACACAGAGTGATAAAGATGGGAATACTTTTGTTAAATGTTTGCACTTGCTGGAAACCATTCCGCTTCACCAGCCCTTCCTCTCCTGTGCTCACAGGCGACTTTGTTGTATTTGCACGATGCTGTGGGTTTTTAGTGTTCGCACACTGATTTCTCACATCCTTGTTTGGCAATAGTAATTCATGTAAGATAGAGAATTATTATGGCCCCCATGTTAGGAGGAAAAAGAAAATGAGTAAGTTCTTTTGAAAGAAGTATATACAGCAAATTGATGATTACTTTCTATCTGAGATATTATGACACCAGGTCTGTGATATGGAAATCCCTTAGTCTCAATGTTAGAATCAGGAAAACTGAGGTGTACTTGAGGATACTATGAGGGTCTGTGTTCTTGTCGTTACTAGCTTGTATCTGTTTAAACCATTTTCTGTGTGTCATGTGTACCATGGCAAGTTTAAAGGGCAGCCACTAACCTGTTTCATTACCTTTATACCTGTTTATGTCCCTGAATGGAGCAAGCAGGTTTTGTTATTCTTTTATGTGTTTGTGTCTGTTTGTATGATGTCTGTGCATGGGTGCCCATGGAAGCCAGAAGAGGGCATCAGATTCCCTGGAGCTGGAGTTGCTGTGAACTGCAGGTGAATTGCCTGCTGCTGGTGCTGGGTCAGAGGAGCCGTCTCTGGAGCAGCTACTTGAACAATCCATGTACAGATTAGGAACTGATCCTAATGGTGAAAGTTATAACATTGGAATTTGACATTACTTAGCCTTTAAATGAGTTTCACTCACATTTCTCGGGCCTAGAAATCCACATTTGGTACCTCTGGGCCCAAATCAGTGTATTAGCTGGGCTGTACAGCCCCTTGAGGGTAAAGGGAAGAGCTCACTCCTTTCCCCTGACTTTTCCTGGTGGCTTTTAGCATTCACTGGCTTATTACCAAGGGTCACATTGCTGTCCCCCTCCTGAGGATATCTGTAACATTTAGATCTTCTCCATGAAAGTCATTCTGCCTCAGAAATCCTTAAGTTGGCCACATCTGCCAGGTGCTTTTCCAAATGATGTAATGCAGTTATCCCAAATTGGGACCTGGTGTTTTTGGAATGGTGGGTAGTATTATTTATCCTAATGTAGAAAGTGTTTTTTAAGGACTATGGAGTATAAAAATACAAGAATCAATATAATAATGTAATGTGGATTAGTTATACACTGTGCTATTCATTGTAGAGTATTAATGAAAATAAAAAACTAAAGATTGGGCTGGTGAGATGGCTTTGTGGGTAAAGATGCCTGCCATTAAGTCTGATAACCTACGTTTGATCTCCTCTCCCGACCCACATGGTGGAGAAGTGACTCCTAAAAGTTGGCCTCTGACCTCCACATGCATGCTTACACACACATACACAGAGAGACAGACAGACAGACACACACACACTACACTAAATAAAGCATGTAATTTTTTAAAAAAAGCCCTATGTAAATGAAAATTATCTTATAGGGTCGGGTGTGGTGTATGCCTTTAAACCAGAGACAGGTGAATCTCTCCATGAGTTCAAGGCCCGCCTAGTTTACAAGCAAGTTCAAGGACAGCTGGAGCTACATAATAGAGAGGCCCTGTCTCAACAGATTATCTCACTGAAAAATATTAGCTATAAAGATCAAAATCGTGGCTCTATTTTTATAAAAATACATATATTACATATGTGTGTTTATATACATTAGAAAATATTAAAAGGGTTTATTTTAAGAATGTTAATTCAGGAGATAAATTATTTTTCAAGACCAAGCCTCATGGTAGCTACTTGGAATCCCAGTGCTTGTGAGGCTGAAGCAGGAGGATTCTTAGTTGGAGGACAGGCTGGGCTACATAGTGAATTCTAGGACAGCCTAACAATATAGCAAATCTTGCCTCAAAAGACCAAAAGTAAATTGATATATTTCTTTTTTGAATAATGTTTTTATATTTTTAAGTTATGTGTATTTATATGAGTGTGGATGGATGTGTACGTGTGAATTTAGGTTCCCAGAAGAAGTTATCAGGTTCCCGGGAAGCTGGGGTTACAGGTGGTGATTCTGGGAACTCAGTGTGGGTCCTCTGGAAGAGCAGCCAATGCTCTTCACTGCTCACATTTAGAAAGATACACTCCTTTTAGAGTTGGTTTGTTAGGAGGAAGGCAGTTGAAAATGTTTAAGATTTATTTTATGTATATGACTGTTTTTGCCTACTTGTATGTATGTGTACCACATGTATGACAGGTGTCAATGGAGATAAGAGAAAGGCATTGGAACTGAACTTATGGATGGCCATGAGCTACCATGTGGGTTCTGGGGAGCTAGACCCAGATCCTTTGGAAGAGTGGCAAGTGCTCTTAACCTCAGAGCCTTCTCTAGCCCCTGGCCTTTAAGTGCCTATGTTTTTGATGAAAAGATAGTAATAAGAACCAAATAAAGGCAGGTAAGTCCATGTTGACTCATAGTTTAGGGAGTTAGCAACCCTTATTAGCATGTCACCATTGTGTGCTTTGGAGTTCTTAAATATAGCTGGACTTGTGTGAGTCATGCAGAGTCTGGTTAGTTCATTAACTCTTCACATATTCATCCGTGTAAGATCTTTAAAGTGTCTCAGATGTAGTTTTAGTGCAATCCTGTGACCATTTCTAATATTAGGATTTTTAATACATGAGACTTTATGCAATAGTTTTAACATAATTTGATTATTACCAATTGATTGTTCTTTGTTTTCCATTGTAGTGACTTACAAGGAGTAAGAACAAATGCCAAAAGGTCTGGGAGTGACTGGATTCTCAATGGAAGCAAGGTGTGTAAAGAAGGGATTCTCTTCCTCTAAAGCCTGCACATACCTGAAGAGATGATCACTCTAAAGACTTGTTTGATCAAGTGATCCCATAGATCACTACGGGAATTGTTTGAGTTTTCAGGGTAGTAAGGCATTTACAGATTTTATATGGTAGAATCTATAGCTAGCCTCTTCTATGTTCCATGTGGTTTGGCCTTCCACCAATACTATGAAAGTTCCTTTAGCTTCCAGATAACTCTTGACAAACCAAAAAGGAGACAGAGAAGGGAGGAGAAGGGAGAGGGAAAAGGAGGAGGAGGAGGTGGTAACAACGGAAATGAAAAAAAGTTTTTGTTGCCCCAGAGTGGGACAAACGAACTTAACGCTGATGGAAGACTGGGTGAAGGCGGGTGTGGTTTCCTGCACACCTTTAACCCCAGCGCTGAAGGGGACAGAGACAAGAGGCTCACTGGGGCTTGCTGGCTATCAGCAGAGGTGAAAAATGCAAGCCCCAGGTTTAAGGAAAGATCCTGCCTTAAAAGAACAAGGTGGAGAGTGACGGAGGAGAAACCTCACACATATGTAAACAAACAAATAAATCGTAAATAAATTTTATAAAAACAGATTAAGAGCAAGCTGGAGAGGTGGCTCAACAGTTAAGAGTCCTGGTCCCTCTTCTGGAGGGCCTAGGTTTCATTACCAGCACCCACATGGTGTAAGTCCACTTCCAGGAAATCTGCTCCTCTCTTCTGGCTCCCGTGTGTATAGCATGCGTGTGCACAGACATACATGCAGGGAAAAACACCAAACATAAAATGGAAGAAAGAAAGATTGAAAGAAA
Organism: Microtus ochrogaster; assembly: GCF_000317375.1. Lineage (NCBI taxonomy): Eukaryota > Metazoa > Chordata > Mammalia > Rodentia > Cricetidae > Microtus > Microtus ochrogaster. The sequence goes on from NC_022030.1 coordinate 41,634,108, forward strand.
AGGTTTCAAGTAAATATCAGAAAGTTTCAAGAGATCTTAGGAGATAAATGCGCAGGCAATAGTATTTCAGGAATCCTCAGGTTCTATAGTAAGTAAGAATCAACTTACTATAGACTCGGAGAACTCCCCAAGCGTGTACACCTGGCTCAAGAGCAAACACGTGCCCGAGGAGAAATGCTCCAGCTGACTCAATGTTAGGAAAGATGTTTGTTTTTAATACAAGGCCTGTTTGTGGATGGATTTTCTTGTTTGATTGCTTTTTTTCCTTTTGGTGCAAGTGTTTGCACCCAGGGTTTTTCTAGAATGTTATCACTCTGCGGCTGGTGGGAGATGGTGGACGTTGTTATTGTTTGGGCTGTTTGTTTGTTTGAGACAGGGTCTTACTACACAGCCCAGGATGGCTTTGAATTCATGATCCTCCTGTGCTATCTGTCCAAGCATATGCAACTCTGCTGTGTTTGTTTTCAAAATTTTTTTCTATATGCTTTAAGTTAATGCTTTTATCTTTATAAAATCGAATAATATTGTGATACTGTCAGGTTCCTTAAAATCTGATTTCCTAACTTATGTTGTTAGTGTCTAAAAACAGTTTGTTTTCTGACATGAGTAGTTCCTATACAGGAAAACAGCAGCTGCGGTACAGAATAACTTGGGGAAAATGTGGAGAATTTCTCATTCTTTTCTGTGGTCGTGTGGATTGTGAGTCTCCAATAGTTGAAGACAGTGTATCCTGTATCCTATTCAATTTCCTTTTATAGACTGTCGTGAATCACTGAAATTATTTAAATATACTTTAAGAAGCAGTGTCCTAGGTGTTGTGGATATGGAGAGAGAGTGCCTACTATGTTCAAGGCCCTGGTTTTGATGCTGTGGAAACCAGAACACCAAGCCTGCTGTGGTGAAAAGTTGGTGGCACATTAGGAGTGCCTAACTTGATGTGGAGGACTGAGAAGAATTCTAGGTGATGTGACCTTAGTCCGACCGAGATGAGTAGGGTCACTCTGTCAGAGTTAGGAAGGGGAGGAAGTGCAGTTTTCAAAGAAGTGTGTGAGACAAGCAGGGCTTCAGGAGAGCTGAGGCGGTGAGGCAGGGACAGAAAATAAAGACCACTGGGAAGAGAGAAGAGGTAGGAGGTGTAAACCGCCCTCTGTTTGGGAGGAGTTTAATGTACCTGCCCTAAGGGTTTGGAATGCTCCTGGAAACCGAGCTATTCAAGGATGCTGGAGTGTGGACGTGGTGGGTCAGGCTGGAAACCTAGCTGTTCACAGATGCTGGAGTGTGGATGTGGTGGGTCAGGCTGCCTTTGAACGGCTCCTCTGAGAACCTGATGCGTGGATAGTGTTGTAGTGAGAGCTGTTATAGACCCTTGTGCAAGAACTGGTGATGCTTGGGAAAATAAGGTAATGTCAGCAGGAGAAAAGGAAGTAAACAGACTCACAGTAAAGCGGACCAGTGTGGATCATGCCAATCTGAACGTGAAGCAGATGATAGTGTAGTTGATCAAAGCATCCACTGCCGTGGAGGTAAGTGATTATTAGGTAGGAGTGTGGGGTGGGAAGGATGTGCTGTGGTCGTGAGTCATTTTATGGAATCCAGGTAGGCGTGCAGGTCTAGATCATATCAAGGAATGTGGCTTAACTGGGCTTGGAGGTACACACCTCGCTTCTCTTTATTCCCTGCACTCTGGAGGCTGAAGCAGAAAGATTTTAAACTGTAGGCCAGCCTGGGCTACACAAGTTGAGGCCAGCTACCTAGTGAGATCCTGTCTCATAGATATGAGTAATAGACAATTATGGGGTTTCAGTGGGTGACTAAGCCAGGCAAGGTGCAAAGGGAGGTGTCTGTTAACTATAATGCTTTCCTTATTTAGACCATTTTGAAAGTAGTCAATCTTTATTAAAAAAACAAACAAAACACTACCCAAACTGTCTTTTCAAAAACCCATCCTTTGAAGAGTATACTTAAATTACTTTTTAGAAGCCAATTCTCTTTTCCTCTCTGTGGCTCTCCTCTAAAATTCAGTTTACCAAGTGAATGGGAAGTTTGGTTTTTATTCTAGAGCCATAATCTATTCGTTTCCTGTTATTCATCATATGAGTAGTGGAGAAATGTGTCTTCTTCAGTATTGCATGGTGACCCCTCGCTGTTTGCTAGCCTTCATTGTGAATAGGCCATTCTGTGTGTGCAGATGGGGTAGCCCCTCCTGCTGGTGCTGGTCTTCTTGCACATGCCCCTGCCCCCACCAGGATTGGCTTGCTCACGGACCAGAATATTACAGGGCATCACAGTGCATTTGGGTTTTTGCAGGTGTTCATCACTAACGGCTGGTTAAGTGACCTTGTGATTGTAGTCGCCATAACCAATCGTGAAGCTCGATCGCCTGCCCATGGCATTAGCCTCTTCTTGGTGGAGAATGGAATGAAAGGGTTTATCAAGGGCCGGAAGCTGCACAAGATGGGAATGAAAGCTCAGGTAGGTGATGGTGTCAATCGGATCTGGAAGTTCATTGTTCACTCTCCGACAGAAAGCGGATATGGAGCATCCTTCCGGCATCTTCCTGTGCTGATTGCCAGGGTGCCTTCTCAGAAACAGCAGAGGAGACTTCTGTGATGCCCCCGCCTCGGTTGTGCCCAGCAATGGGAAGGAGTCAAGGAGTTTTGAGTATCTGCTGAAGAAATGGGAACGTTAGCTTTTGTAATTGTAATAACCGACTGTGAAATTTAGAAAGTTATGCCATAATAAGAGTATTTTGGTATATATTACCAGAAGCATGTTTAATGTGTGGTAGACTTTCTCACTTCCCGGGACCCAGAGGACTGGACAGTGTCAAAGCCTGAATGACAGATGTACTGCAGTGAGAAAGCCACACACAGTGGGACTAGATGGAATTAGATAAACACCCTCGCCCATGGCTCACTACTTAACGCTCCATCTCCACGTCCATTCCAGTTTTTCTTTGTTTCACCTTCTGTGGAACTGTGAATGTTACTGGGTTACTGCGAAACCAATGCACGCATTCTCTGCTTGATCCGTGTTTCTTAGGACACCGCAGAACTATTCTTTGAAGATGTCCGACTGCCAGCTAGTGCCCTACTTGGGGAAGAGAATAAAGGCTTCTACTACCTCATGCAAGAGCTCCCACAGGTATTAAATGCCTAACATTGCCATCTTCTGGTTAGAGACTTCTGGTGAGATAATGAACAGAAACAGAGCCGTATAGATCCACACGTTAAGCTTGTGCCACAACAGGCATCTGAGTATCAAACTGCATATAAAGAAAGACCACTGTTACAGGTCAGATAAGGAAGTAATGGATCTTGGCAGGATCCAACCAAAATGTAACCAAAGTGAGGAAAATAGGTATTTTATTTCTGTCATTCTTCCTTGCAATGATTCTGGCTTCTTAAGTGAAGGACTTCTGTAAATTATTGTGACTCAAGGGGGAAAGTGTTAAACAGAAAGATCCGTCACATCGCGGTTTGTGCTCTGAGTCCTAATTGCCTAATTGTTGGCACTTACATGCTGGTGTGAGTGTGTTCACCTCATGGTGGCTATGGCTCCATCTAAACATGAAACTGACAGAAGTCAGTGGCTTTGGTAGTAAAGTAGAATACAGAAACCCCCAGCGTGGTACAATTCGGCAACTAAAGCTATTTTTGCGCTGATTGGTAGAATTTGCGCTGTGGACTTGAAGATGTTGTGGAACAGTGCTCCATCGATGCACTAGTGTGTAGGAGACAAAGAGGAAAAGTCAGCTGTGGGAGCAAACTCCGTGTGTGTGTGTGTGTGTGTGTGTGTGTGTGTGTGTGTGTGTGTGTGTGTAGACAGTGTGGGAGCTAACTCCATGTGTGTGTGGAGACAGTGTGGGAGCTAACTCCATGTGTGTGGAGACAGTGTAGATAAAATCCAAGCAGCATGGCTTTGTCTTAGCTGTGTCACCGTCACCACAGGCCTGGGGAGCCTTTTCTTAGCACTAAGAAAGAAGTTAAAACATGAGCTTTAGTAGTTTGTTACAGCAATCTTTTATAGGACTCATTGAAATGGTATGAAAATCGTTTGCGTAATAATGCTTACTGCTTCATTTTGGGTTCCAGGAAAGGCTGTTAATTGCAGATTTGGCAATTTCTGCCTGTGAGTTCATGTTTGAAGAAACCAGGAACTACGTTAAGCAGAGAAAAGCTTTCGGGAAAACAGTCGCACACATACAGGTGAGTTAATCGGGTCTGTCATCACAGTTGCATCAGGGTGCACATACAGGTGAGTTAATCGGGTCCGTCATCACAGTTGCGTCAGGGTGGAATGCTGAGTGACATTCTGATGCAGGGAGGTTTTAGAAACATGACAGTAGATGCCTAGAGGAGAGTGTAGGAACGCTGAGATAAGAGGAGGGCCAACGGCAGATCCCAAAGAAAACAGATTTGATGGTGACGTAGACAAGGAAGATCACGCAAGAAGCAGAGGAGGAAAGGAGAAGAGAAAAGGCAGGTCAGGGGAGGCTTGTCGCAGAGGCCAACAGGGAAGACCGGGGAGGGTGACATGGAAGTTTGGAGTCCCTGCTTTCCTGTGTGACCCACACAGCCACCATGCTGGAGGAACTTCTCGCCCGCAGCTGAGGGTTGACATTAAGTCTGAGCCTTTTAAAGTAAACCTGCTGGAGCGGCTTTGTGCAGAGGAGGTAGTAAAGGGATGTCTGCATAGCGTTACAGGAACACCCTTCTGAGCGCTGTGGCCAAGTGTGCTTACTTCCTCACATGGCTCCCTAAATCTCTACAGTCAAGGCAAACTATGTTATGGAAGAAGTATTTTCCTGTTTGTAAACTTTAGAAATTCATCTAATATGCAAAACTGTAAAATCTTACTATGAAGTTTATAAGACTTGTGTTTATTCAAAAGTAGAAATATTTTTCTATTTATGAATAATATTGGTACCTACCTTGTGTGATTACTGTAAAAATTTGATGGGGCAGTGCTTGGAATATTGTGTTCCATGTGCACGTATACACACACACATACATACACATAGACATACACACACACAGACATACACAGAAACACAATAAATAGATCTCTAAAGTATGCTACCCATATTTCCTGAATAATCCACAAAGCATATTATTAGACATTTAACCATAAAGGAAGTAGCAACTGATCTGTACTCTTGTTCCATAAAAGAAAAGGATTATAACAATGCAGTCATGAATGAGGGACTGAACAAAAGACCTGGCGATGGGCCTCTCATAACATGGTAGCTCCACGTGATGGTGGCGCTGCTGGTGTAAGCAGCCAATCAGTCATGCAGACACAGTGCGTTCAGTTAGGCAGGATGTAATATTTGATAATACATTTATTGCTTGTGTATTATGCTGTACTTATTGTCACTCTCGCAGGTTGCATTCCTTCTTTCATTGAAGGAAGTTTATCTTAAAATAATATGTTATGCCAGCAGCATCCTCAGACTTCGTTGTTCACCATGTCTCTTGCCTGTTAAGATGCTCCACCAAACATCTGACCTGTACCATTTAGGCTCACACGATGGCCAAGTTGTTTAATGGCCTATTACTCAAATGATTCACCTTATTAAGCAATACATTTAACTAAATAAAACTATATTTTATTTTCGTAACAAAAGATAAATATGCCTGTTTTTCAAAGCATGTGTTGTGTTACCTTCCCACAAAACACAAGTAGTTCACTAGATTTTCAGTAGGTGGCAGTAGTAATCTTCAGTCAGTGGCTCTCAACCTGTGGGTCACGACCCCTGGGGTGGAATGACCCTTTCACAGTGATCAAATATCAGATATCCTACATATCAGATACTTACATTCCGATTCATCAGAGTAGTAAAACAGCTATGAAGTAACAATGAGAAAATTTGATGGTTGGGGGTCACTACAGTGAGAGGAACTCTATTCAAGGGTAGCAGCGTGAGCAATGTGGAGAACCACTGGTCTCGCTACTTGTGAGTGGGGGTTGTATGTATGCTGTGTGTGGTAAGCACGTGCATGAATGTGTAGGTAAGTACACTTGTGTAGACATGTACGGAGGCCAGAGGTTGACTCGGTATTTTCCTCCACAGCTTTTCAGCTTGTTTTTTGAGACAAGGTTTCTTACTAAACCTGACACTGTCTGGCTAGAGCGGCTGGCAGTGAACCCTGGCAGTCTTCCTGTCTGTGCACCCACTATGTGTGGATGGATTCCAGGGACAAACGAGCACACCTGGCTTTTTTGTGGGTGCTGAGAGTCCAAACTCGGGTTCTCGTGCTTACGTAGTAAGCTGTTCACTCCCTAAGCATCTCACCAGCTTCCTGCAGCGTCACCAGCTTCCTGCATCTTTATGTAAAGTACTGTTGTTTTCCTAATAAGAATACGTTGGGATTTCTCTCAATTTTCTTTAGTGAGTTTCTTTGAATATTTTCATAATTCAAGTTAGAAATGCATGCAGTAAACAGATGACTAATACATGTCTATTATCTTCTTCTAGAGCTGACTGCGCTCTGGTTCTAGTAACTGAAGTTGATAACCTGTACATACCATGTTATAATTGGCCAAATGCTACTTTAACATAATTATATATTTTTTCTTTCTATAATTCTTGAATGTTTGGCTCCTTTGCCTACTCAGGTTTATGGCACAAAATTCGTCTCCTTTGTAGATCAGAGTGTTACTATAATAAGGAAACAGGAGTTACAGGAAGACTCCGTGGGTGATAACTACAGCTCATTACCCTTAACTGATAAAACAGCATAACTTAGATGTTAATAATAATAATAATATTACTATTAATATTATTATTAATATTATTAATAATATTTATTAACTGTTTTCCATTTCTTAGACACCGTGTTTAATGCAATTTTATCTTTTTCTTCATAACTGTATATAATAGTTATTACTATTATCTTTATTTATAAAGCAATTAAGGCAGAGAGATTAAGTAAACTAAAACGACATAGATGCTCTATTCTAGAATTTACATTCTTTAAAACATTATTATTTTATGTGTATGGGTGTTTGTCTGCATGCACCATGTGGTTTCCTGTGCCTGGTGCCCATGGAGGTCAAGAGAGTGCGACAGATCCCTGGATCTGGAGTTAGAGACGTTTGTAGCCACCCATGTGGGCGCTGGGAATTGAACTTGTGTCTTGGAAGAACAGTCAGTGCCCTTAACTGCAGAGCCATTTCTCCAGCCACAGAGTCACTTGTGGGCAGTGAAGTGAAGACGGGTATTTACTAAATAGCATGTTTCGTCATTTCCTGTGTGGTACATACTATTGATTCTAAAGACAAACTATTTGTGAAAGAAATAGGAAAGGGAAAACATGTTTTTCAGTTCAATATCTTCAAACAAAAACTGTCTACTTCCTAAGACCTTAAATGTGGCATTAATTAATAGTAAGACTCGGTACCAAATTGAGTCCATTTTTTAAAAACACTTAAATCATTATATATGCTTATAACAACTCAGTTTTGTTTTAGTCATTCGGCTTACTAACCATTCCAAGGTGTCTTCAAATCCTAAAGCTCCAAGATAAGTGTTATTTATTGCTTCATTTTAAAAAAATTACATATTTAGTTTATTTACTCTCTCCGTCTCCACCCCCCACGTGTGTGGGGGGAGGTGGGGGTTGTGCACACCTATGACAAGTGTGTGGAGGTCAGAAAACAACTTGTGGGGGCTGGTTCTCCTTCCACTGTGTTGGATTTCAGGTCAGCAGGCGTGCCAGAAAGTGCCTTGAGGTGCTGACCCAGCACCTGGCCCTCATGCAGAATGTCCAGAGAGATTTTAGTCAGTTCACTTAGTTGCTTACAGAGATTTCTTGTGTGTGTGTGTGTGTGTGTGTGTGTGTGTGTGTGTGTGTGTGTGTGTGAGAGAGAGAGAGAGAGAGAGAGAGAGAGAGAGAGAGAGAGAGAGAGAGAGAGAGAGAGGCTCATAGAGTATAAGCTGGCCTTGAACTCCTGACCTCCTACCTCTGCCTCTCCAGTGTTATAATTTAAGACCCATGCCACTGTGCATGGCTAAGAGTCTCTCTAAATTTAAGCTGCACTTTTTACTGAGCAGGTATCTGTAACCACTAAAGATGCTCCAGTGAGGGGCTGGAGAGATGGCTTAGAGGTTAAGAGCCATTGCTTGCTCTTCCAAAGATCCTGAGTTCAATTCCCAGCAACCACATGGTGGCTCAAAACCATCTGTAATTGGGTCTGGTGCCCTCTTCTGGCCTGTAGACATACACATAGACAGAATATTGTATACATAATAAATAAATAAATATTTAAAAAAAAAAAAGATGCTCCAGTGAGCATGTTGGTCATTCATGAAAAGCGCCCTACCAATGGGCGATACTATCCTTCACAGCCATTAGTTGAGTGGTTTCGGGAAGCATGGTGCTGTTTCTGGTGAAGAACAAAGACCAGTTCTGTTCACTAGCTCCCAGTTCAGTGCCAAGAATATGTAAATATTTAATCTCCTTATCTTCAGACAGTAAATTATGTACTCTTGGCGGCATTTGTTATTTTTAGACCTCTGGACCTAGTGGATGTGCTGTGGTAAGAATTTTAAGTGGGTCTGAATTTTAACTTCAGCTTCTAGAAGCTCCTAGCATTTGTGTAGAGCAGCTTTCCTATGAGGGAGGTCATGACCTTTTCATATTCTAAATTGTGCATAAAGCCTCAGATGTAACATCATACGGGGCAACAGTTCTTGAGAACTGTCTGATTTTCCTCCCTATCCCAGCTTGCTTTCTCTTAAATGAAATGTTATATAGTGTCATGGATTTAAGCCAGCGACAGACTTAGAATTCATGGTCCAGGGTTTTTGATGACTATAGGAAATGATTTGATCATGTTTTCAGATGTTTCTCTTTGTAAACATGAATGTGTAAGGTGGGAAGGGGAGCATTATGCTGATTATAGATAGATATCCAGCCAAAGGACATACAGAGGTAGAAACGAAGCTAGAAAAAATCTGTTCCACATTGGATGCCGGGGACTCCCAGGTGGCAGTTGGGTGCTTCTGGCCATGCTACAGTTGGTTTGGAATCATTAAATGCCAGTTAGTCTTTCTAGAAGAGGGTGCTGCAAAGCCACAAGGAGACACAATAGTTGCTCCACCTGAGGCATCATTTGCTCAAAGCTCCCACTCCACAGGCATACCCAGCTCTCTCCCAGTCCCCTCCCCCGCATTGCTCTTCTTTGGTTTTCCAACAATGAACAAATACCGAAATTGTACCCGGGCACTGCACTGGTCACTCTGAAAATTCAGCTTTGAGAATTGCCATGGCCACAAGTATAAAAGTAGACCCCCACAGCCCTGAAAGACGGCTCTCACAACCTCCTTCGAGAGCTCAAGCCTGCCTGTGGCCACAAGGAATGTCTCGCACACCTCGCAGCAGCATGATCAAATTGTAGCTTTCTCAGGGACATGAGGGGCAGCTGGCCACAGATGGGCCTCCGACCTCAGTGAGAATAGGTATGCATTTGGAGGCTCTACCCAGGTCCAGGCCAGTTTCCTGAAGGAGGTTCAAGAGCTGGTGCCAGCAAGAACAGATGTGAGAGCCAAGAGACAGTGAAATCGCACTCAACAGAAGGAAGACCAGTCAGGACAGTTGAGAACCATCTAAACAGAATGATCTCCAAGCTTATTGCTGTCTGTGAGCAGCAGGAGAGGGTGGCTACATAGTTATTAACACTTGCAGATAAGACCATTCAGAACCAGTTGGAGGCTACATGAGACCCTTCAGAGGGATGGGAGAGGCTATAGGTTACAACCTATTCCGTTTCTACTATATTAGTACTGTGCTTACTAACCTAATAAGTGTTTGACGACAGTTGTGATTAGATCAATCCATCTTGCCTCTCTATCATGTTATTTTATTATTTCACTGTAGGCCAAAGAGGCACAGTAGGGGAATACATACTCCTAATTTCATTAACACACAGTAAATCCTGTTTAACCCCAGGAAACTGGGTGTTTTAGTAGCTGTACGTGATGGCTCCCACCACAAGATGGTGCTAACACATTAACTCATGATGTTCCTTAAGCCGTTTCCTTTAAACTATGCCAGGTGCTTACCTGTTTTTATTTGCTACAGCTTTAAAAAGCTAAGATACAGGGGTGGTCTCTCTCTCTCTCTCCATTTTAGTTAACATGTACCCTTTTTCTGGAAGAAAAACCCGGCAGTTCGACTTTTGTTTTGCTTTAACATTTTTTCCTATGTAACCATTTGAGGTGCTGAGTTCAGATCTGTGCTTTTAATATGCTCCTCTCCCCCTTTCATCTCTAGACGGTGCAGCATAAACTAGCAGAATTAAAAACCAACATATGTGTAACCAGAGCTTTTGTGGACAGCTGTCTGCAATTGCATGAAGCAAAACGTCTGGACTCTGGCTCAGCTTCCATGGCAAAATATTGGTATGCTCACTACTGTAATTTAAATGTGGTATTTGTTCAGATGGCTATGGGATTCTGCCAGTCCTTAGACCTTGAAGACCTTAAAGGAAGAGGTCTGCAAGTGAAAAGTAGCATTAAAATAATGTGGAAAGTCCCGCTGGGTTTGTTTATAATGCCCTAAAAATTACTCGACTCGGTATGCAACTCATCATTTGTGTTAAAGGTGAACTATTAAAAGCCTGAAGTAGGACCAGTGAGTGCTTCAAGTGTTGTTTAACTTCAAATTATCTAAAGAATGGCAGCAAAGTGAGACAGACTAGAAGGATAAAATTTGGGAGTCTTGCAGTGTCCAGTTCCATTAAGTAACTCCAACTAAATATAAGTCTTTGGGGACAGCTTTAGGTTATCCAGGAAGTTCTTAGGTTGGACAGAATGTGAGGTCTTTTCCAGGTCTAAGAAAATGCTTAAGTATCGACTGTCTGACCAAAGCCCTATTGAGTTTAGAAAAGCTCGCTTTTGGATTAAGGATGGTTAACAATGCGGTTAAAGGGGGGTTTGAGAACAGACCCCAGTAAAGTGTTTATGTGTTTTAAGGTACAAGTGTGATTTAAATCAGATAGTTTCCTTAAAGAAGAAAGCAAACAAGCAAAAATCCATTTCTTCTCACTAGCCTAAAAGCAGCATAAAAATTTTCCTCACTGTTATTTATTAACTCAAGTTCAGTTTGGTCATTGCTAGACAAGGGAAATATGCGCATGGTGCTTTGTATAATGATGACCAGATTATGAGATTAAAAAGGAATGTGACGTTACCATGAGCTTACACTTCGGGCTGGGGGGAGTTAGTTTACATGTTCTGTAAACTATGACACATTCTTTGGCTTAAGGGAAAAGGTATAAAAAAGAATTTTATATATTTTTGGTTTTGGAAAGAGAATTTTGCATAGCTAATGGCCTTGTTCTTGAACATATCAGGCTTAAGAACATAATGGTGTTGACTATTAAAAGATAGTTTATAAAATGTTGAGTAGTGAGAGAACTTTTTAAAGGCAAAGTTTCTTTATCAAGGCTGGCCTTCTATTCACTATGTAGCAGAGGCTGGCCTTGAGCTTCTGATCCTCCTGCCTCTACCTCCTGAGTGCTGGGTTACAGGCATACACTACCACTGCAGTTCTCTGTTGTAGGGTTTGACTCTAAGGATTTGTGAGTATTCTACCAACTCAACTATCTCTCTTTTTCTGCTTGTTATTTTCATCATTTAGGGCATCTGAATTACAAAACAGCGTAGCTTATCAGTGTGTACAACTCCATGGAGGCTGGGGATATATGTGGGAGTACCCGATTGCAAAGTAAGTACGGGGGTCTACAATGCTTCTTTTCTTTCCCTTCTCCCCACCCTCAGATAGGGTCTTGTTGTGCAACCCTGTCTGACCAGACTGGCCTCAGCCTCTGCCTCAAGTGCTGGTATTAATGGTGTGAGCCGCCACCACCACACCCAGCCTATGATGCCTTTGTTTCTTTATTTATAAAAAAAAAAATCTGATTTTTTTTTAAAAAAATTAAAAATAGATTTTTTTCCTTTAATATACCAAACCCATACCCCACACCCTTTCTTTCTCTCCTTTCTTACTATGAGCTTTTCTTTTCTTTTTTCTTTTCAAGACAGAGTTTCTCTGTGTAGCCCTGGGTGTCCTGAAACTTGCTCTGTAGACCAGGCTGGCCTCGAACTCAAGGAGATCCTCTTGTTTCTGTCTCTGGTGTGCTGGAATTAAAAGTGTGCACCACCACCACCACCGTCTGGCTGATGCTTTTCTTAAGAATATGAACAAATGAGATTTTCTTACTGTACCTTATATGGTAAACATATAGGGAAAATATACCAAAATGTGCATTTTCAGTGAATATGTTTATGCAAACACAAGTGGCTTTATTTTATTAGCTTCTCATTATGGATTATTTTTAAAGATAACGAAGAGTCCAGCATACTTTTAAATGTGAAGCTTGGCTTTAAAATATATACCATTTCTAAAAAAAAGAGTCATTCCTTAAGTTATTCATATCCCCCCTTCTTTCTGTCTGTCTGTCTATCTCTCTCTCTCTCTCTCTCTCTCTCACACACACACACACACACACACACACACA
>NC_022030.1:41646735-41662134 GCF_000317375.1 Microtus ochrogaster
TCTCTCTCTCTCTCTCTCTCTCTCACACACACACACACACACACACACACACACACACACACACACTCCTTGCATTACTTACTTTTCTTATTAGTGTGATAAAATCCCCTGACAGAAGCAGCTGAAGGGAGGGAAGGATTGGTTTGGTAGCTGGTTGGAGTGGGGACGTCCTGGCTGCAGGAGCTTGAGGGGGGCAGCCTGGATTTCCTGGCTGCAGAAGTTTGGGGTGGGGGTCAGGCTGGATATCCTGGCTGCAAGAGTTTGGGGGGGGGGAGTCAGGCTGGATGTCTTTTCTTTCCCCCAAGGATGTGGGAAATGATAATAGCAAGAAGCCAATTACATATTAAACCATGTGTGGCTATAGTGTACAGACTTTGATTTAGGAAATCATCCAACTCGGGATTCTCATACCTCCCCCAGGTTAAGTGACATTATTAGTGTGGGGGTAGGGGGGATGGAAAAAGTGATAGATAAGTTATTGTGTCTTGGCTGTATAGGTAAAAGGTGTTATTCCGTTTTACGATTTTTAGATAGCAAAGTCTTGGCATGTGAGTTGGTTTTAGTTTTATTCCTTAGGTTTAGCATTAGACCCTTGAAGATCTCTTAGCTATTGTAGGTGGAGAAGCTGAGACAGAAAACTTAACTGGAGTTAAACATTTCTCTACTGCCTTTCTCTGTTAATCTTAGTAAATTTAATAGGTAACTTATGAAATGTCTGCTGGTCTGTCATTGCATATCTTGGTAGAACTCCCTTAATGTGAAAATAAATACCCAACCCAGCTCAAAACTGTCTGAAGCATTGGGATTGCTCGGGTAGGCAGGCGGGCCAGGAAAAGGCTTCAGAGGATATGAGTGCAACAACAAAATCTTCCAGGGTTGGGAGTGGAGTTCATAGATCTCAGAAAGTGCTGAGCGCCCTAATTTCCTTTATAATGCAGTTCATCGTGGAGGTAAATATTAAATGAGGATCTACTTACTTATCTGCAAAGTACCTTAGTAGATGTGGGAAAGTCTGAGCTCAAAGTTGGTCATATGCACATTTTGTCTTAGAAATTAAATAGTTAAAGCCCCAATTTTGTATTTGAGAAAGAAAGGTCTTTAATGTTCCTGCCATGCAAAGTCCAGAGCTCAATAACTAGTTCCACAGGCTTGGGACAATGAAAGCACTGTGACCTAATAAGAGTTCTCTTGCCAAAGAGGCGAGACACCTACATTCTTGTTCCAGTCGGACAGTTATCTGTTATGTCACCAGTAAATGGTAATCATTAATTAACAAATGCATCAGCCTCTCTAAATCTCCTTTTTAGCCTGCAAAGCTGTATTAAGTATTCCCTTGGATTGCAGAGGGTTACAGGGAAAGGAGAAGGGGTGAAAAGAGATGGTTGCTACCATAGCTGTCCAAAGTGAGTGCTAAGGCTGGGACGTGGCTCAGTGGCAGAGCTCTCACCGATCAAGGTCCTGAGTTCAGTCTCTGTGCTAGTCAGGGTTTCTTCGCAGCAGCAGAACAAGAGACAAGTGAACCCTGGATATGGGCTTGTGTGTGTCCCAGTGGGCCCAGCCACTTAGACAAGAGTGACCTAGTCACCCCCAGAATAAGCTACTTGTTAACTTTGGGGGAAAATGATTTCTTAAAGCATCAGGTGGTGGTTGTAGTGATTAAAATGAAAAGGAATGTCTGGAAATAAGTTATTTTTATCCTTAAGGTCAGTTGATTTAAACTTTCTGGTGAGACTAAAAGATAAGAAACCAAGATGTTCTACGCATTTTTAAACATAGACTTTTCAGGTTGTTGTTATATATGGTCATTTTTTTAATTGATTTTTATTGAGCTCTACATTTTTCTCTGCTCCCCTCCCTGTCTCTCCCCTCCCTGTTTCAACCCTCTCCTATGGTCTCCATGCTCCCAATTTACTCAGAAGATCTTGTCTTTTTCTACTTTCTATTTCCCATGTAGATTAGATCTATGTAAGTCTCTCTTAGTGTCCTCATTGTTGTCTAAGTTCTCTGGGTTTGTGGTTTGTAGGCTGGTTTAAAATATGAAACACTTCACGGATTTGTGTATCATCCTTGCGCCGGGGCTGTGCTAATCTTCTCTGTATTGTTCCAATTTTAGTATATGTGCTGCCAAAGCGAGCACTATATGCTCAATTTTATAAAATTATGTAAGTGTGCCTGTGTTGTTTTGAATTATCATGTCTTATCTTAATGGCTTTTAGTATACCAACCTAGTATGAATGCCGGACTAGAAAAACCAGTTATAAGGAGCGCTTACTGCTGAGAGTTCCTTAGTTAAATAATTAGTAGTTATCTAGAACTTAACATTTCTACCATGTTTACATCAATTCAACTATCTTCTCGTTTATCTAGAGCTTACGTGGATGCTCGGGTTCAGCCGATCTACGGTGGTACCAACGAAATAATGCGAGAGCTGATCGCGAGACAGATCGTCAGTGACAGCTAGACATCTGCCTGCATCCCCAAATCCTATTATACAGCTAATCTGGATTCAGATCCCCTTGAGATAAAATGTAACCTGGAAAGGGGGAAATAGGAAAGCTGTTTTTATGTATGGTTGTTAAAGAGAAGGAAATAAAATATAAAGATAACGATAAAACTTTTGAACCCAGAAAGCCTAAAGTTTTGCGGTAAAAGCCTTAACCTTTTATACAGTGAATATTGAAAATTTTCTAACTTGAGAGCCTTAATATCTTGTCTTTCAAATTCTGAAGAGCATAAATCACTGTGATTCTTAAAGTTGAGGCAGAAATAATATTATATTCTTATAACAATAATACTTACAGACTTTGAAAAGGGAAAATAATTGTAATTCATTTCAGCTACTTTTTGTTCCAAATCCCCTAGAACATCGGTTTATACCATCTTACCACCTACCCCATGCTTTTTAAACAATGACTTGAACCCTTTATTCAGAAAAGGCCGGACAGTACCATATATAGTACACACAGTCAACTATGTATCAATTACAAATAAAGTAAAACTTTAAACCAAATCAGGTGTTGAACGTGTATGAGGCACTGAGAAAGGAGAGTGTGTTCTGGTGGAGATGCATGGTTTGTTAGCTAAGACACATGGCTTTCAACAGATCCTGTCCCAGTTCAGCTCAGTAATTCATCATCCATAAACCCCCAAAGGTATCAAAACAGAGGCTATTATTTTCCAACAGTGTGATTTATTTATATTTACTAAATATTGTGCATCTTTTGTAAACTAGGCTGTTAAACACATTGGGAAGGAAGCCTGAACTAATCCTCCTACAAACTAGGAGTAATAGAGTTTGAACATTCCAAGTAGGCTAAGTATGATAAAAGTAAGCATTAAAATATGAGTGTGTGAAAATCATATTTAAGACTTACATAGAAAAATAGAATTTATAAACTGACATTTTAGTAGTTTGATTTTTCTGCACATAGTATGACAGTGAGAAGTTGTAAAATGGAAATACACTCTTGATCAACTGTTCCTACAAATGGGTATAGCAGATGAGAGGTGGGATCTTTAGATATTCCTTCCTTCATAATTCACAGCTCTGGGGTCACTGTTGCCAGCTGAACTCCTTTTATGTACACTTATTAACATTTAAAAGGGTTCAAATTGTTTTATTTTTTGAGAAAACTTTGCTATGTAGCTTTGGCTGATCTAGAAAAGCTACATAGACCAGGCTGGCCTGGAACTCATGGTGATCTGCTTGTCTCTTCAGGGATTTAAGGCGTGCACCACTAAGCCAGGCTTAAACTCTTCTTTAAAAAGAAGATTTTACTTTTAATTCTATCTATGTGTGTGAGAATATATATGCATTTTAGTGTGGGTGCCCACAGAGACTGAATAGGGTACTGGATCCTCTGGAACTAAAGTTTTAGGCGGTTGTGAGCTGCCCAGGATGGGTGCTGGGAACTCAACTCCATTGCTCTTCAGAAACAGCAAGCATTCAACCACTGAGCTATCTTTCTAGTCCCTAAATTCTTCTTAAGTATTATATTTGCAACTTATACGTCTCTCCTGCCAACAGGAGCTTTAAAGGGTGTGCTAGAACTCTCCCTTACCCCTTTGACCTCTTTAAGGCTGCAATATAAAGGTGGACAGCCATGGGTTTGAATGAGTATTCTTCCCTTAGGACTTAGAATTTATAACCTTATTTTTTAAAAAAAAAAAAAAAGAAATTGGAATGTGCTCCTCAGTTTTGTATTTGGCGTTAATTTCTTAAACAGCTAGTTTTTGTGCTCTGTTTGTGTGACTGTGTAGTGTCCCCTAGGGAGGAAATTTATCATCTGAATCCCATGCGGTGCTGAGTGTTCAAGAAACAATAAATAATAACAACGCTCAAAAAAGCAAGCTGGGCAAGCAGGAGGAAGCATTGCCTTGTAAATATTAATGAGAGTTTAAGGGCTCGGATGGTTTTGTCTGGAGGCTGAGATTCATAGGATCAGAGCTGTGGCTTTACAGTGACCTTTCCCCCGTTTCCTGGTGGTGTCATTGAAAACTGCTTTGAGTTGCTATTTTAAAATCCAACTGCAAATGTTTACTAACCTAGTAATCTTAGTGTTTATTGCTGAAAGTATATGATTTCTAGATTGTTTTTTTCCATGTCAGTATTATTTTTGGCATATACAGCATTTATTTATTTGGAGTCATTGGAAAAATTTGACATTGAGATTGAAAACAACTGCAGGGCCTGTGTCTACTGCTTGATTTTCATTTTTTTAAGATTTATATATGTCTACTGCTTTATAATAAATGCTGAAAAATACTATTTAAAACCTTTTATTTTCAAGAAAGATTTCTGGAGAGTTAGAATTATACTAAAAATAAAGCATAGGATAACCAATCTCCAGTTTATATTTGCAGTCATTAGCATAGACATTTTTGGCCTCAAGTCTTTGGAGGCCAGCCCCAGATTTAATGCTATTTGGTACCCACATGTACTCCAGAATTCATATGTAACAGATGAAATGTTTTGTTTTTTATATCTAGCAAACTATTATCATACTGCAGAAACTTAAATTTAACATGTAATTCCAAGATCATTTCAGAGGCAGAGGCAGGCGGATCTCTGTGAGTTTGAGACCAGCCTGGTCTACAAGAGCTAGTTCCAGGACAGGCTCCAAAACCACAGAGAAACCCTGTCTCGAAAAACCAAAAAAAAAAAAAATGCCTTCTGGGGGGTTAGTTTGTTTAAATTAGGATCTAAGCATGACCTACAAACTCTGTTTGAGAGCTGAAGACATAGCTTAGTGGTTAAGAACAGGTATTGTCTTCTAGAGGATCAGAGTTGCATTCTCAGCATCCAAGTCAGATGGTTCACAACGGTCGGTAACTTGAAGGAGATCCAATCCTGTCCTCTGGCCTACACTGGCACCTGTACATAAGACACACACACACTAAGATCCCATTTGGTTGCATCAACCCTTAAATTTCTTGTATTAGAGTTACCCTATTGTTCCTCCCCTTATTCCTTTAAAAAATAATGGATATTTTTCCTTTTGTCGTATATACTGAAAATTGCTTTTTGTAGCTCTCAGAATTTTAGCATATATAGATTTATTATTTCAGTTCTCATAGATTCATGCAGCTCTAATAACTACAACCAGGATACAGAAAAGTTTCATGCTCAACAAAATGTCCCTTGTGGTCTTTATATCATAGCTTCCCATACCTTTAGCCCCCGGCACCCCCTGATCTGCTCTTTGTCATCATAGTTCTGTCTTCTTGGGACACGGATATAAACGGAATTATACAGCATAGAACCTCTTGAGAAAGTCTTTGTCTTAGAAAACTGCATTTGAGACTCATGCATTTTGCATGAATCAATAGCTTTCTCCTCTTTGGTGTTAAGCAGTGTCTCCATATGAGCACACCACAGTTTATGTATTATTCATTCCCCTTTGCGAGATCTTGGTCCAGGTTAAAGTTAAATCTAGCGTCTTAGGGTTAAATTCCCAGGAGGGAACTGTTGAATTTCATGGATAAAAACACTGCAAACTTTCTCCAGACATCTGGACCATTTACTTTCTACCATCCACTTAAGAGTCACCTTTATATTAGCTACTACAGAAGGCATATACTGATGTCTTGTTAAAATTTTAATGTACATTATGTCCATATGGGTGTTGTCTGCATATATGTCTGTGTACAATGTGTGTGCCTGGTCGGCATGGAGGCCAGAAGAGGCCATTGCTCTCCTAGACCTGGAGTTAACTGATGTTGGTTATGAGTTGCCATGTGGGTGCTAGGAACCGAACCTGGTTTCTCTGCAAGAGCAACAACTGCTGTTAACCACTGAGCTCTCTCTCCAGCCCCTTGATGTCTCATAGTTTTCATTAATCATTTCCCTGATCCTACTGATGTCAGGACAGCTTTTCTTAATGCTTATCTTCCTTCCACCTGTTGTCTTTGATGAGTTCTTGAAAATCTTTTGACCATATTTTTTTGGGGGGGGGGTATGTGTTTTCCTAATGTTGAGCTTGGAAAGTGTCTACTTTAGGTTTTGTGAAACACAGGGCAAAGCCAGGCTGATAGTCTCAGTCTCTCTCTTTCTTTTCCTCCCTCCCCTCCCCCATTCTCGGTGTATGTGCTAGTTGTATTTTTAGACTGGGATTATTGCTAGCATAGAAAGTAAAGAGTAGCTAAAAGTACTAGCTTTCAAGTGTCCTTAAAGCAGAGTGAACTGAAACCAATGGGTCTGACGACCCTGCTGCTGCTGAGCACTTTGTAGGTATGCCTAAGGGTGATGAGGCAGAAAGCTCACAGGCACTAGCGAGACCATGAGAAACCGTCTGGGGTCCTGCAGCAGGACCTCACAGGCTTCCCGTGCTGTTCCAGGGGAATCACAGGTCACAGGACATTCTGCTGATCCAGCTGCTGCTCAAACCTGGCTCATGTTGTTCCTGGTAGATGATCCTGTCTGATGTATGATTTGTAGGTAGCCTTTTCATATTTCACCATTTATTTCCACTAAAAAGTTCTCAATGTTTGAATTATTATAATTTTTTCTTTTATACATCCTATACTTGCTATCACATCTAAAAACTCTTCACTGAAAAACTAGGCCATTCAGTTTTTCTGTATAAATAATAAAACTTTGCATTATTCATTTAGATCTGTGCTCATTCAGTAATTTTGTGTACAGTATGAGCTTCACATTTTAACTTTTTTTTCAGTCTGTGTTTGAGTGTTCCAATGTTAACTGTTGAAAGAGTATCTTTAATGATTGAGCTGCTTTTTGCACCTTGGTTAGACACCAACTGACCATGTTTATCTGGGTCTGTTTGTGGGCCCTGTTCTGTTGCAGTGATCTATGACTAATTCCTCTGCTGCTATCCTGAGTTTGGAAGCTTTTAGAAGGTTTTAAAACTAGATGGTAGAATTTCCCTAGCTTTGTTCTTTGTCAAAATTGCTTTGGCTGCTTTTCTTTTTAAACCCTATATACCTTTTTAATGAACTATAAAAAAAAAAATCTTGTGTAGCTTTGGTTTGGGATGAGTTGGATCTCCAGTCAGTGTAAAGAAAAGTGTCAGCCGCTGGCACATTCCAGGCATGAATAAGCATCTGTTCACTTAGACTTCTTTATTCAAGTGCTGTGAGATTTCATCACCAAAGTGTCATGCACATCTTTTCCCCATTCCTTCATAGCGCTGAGTTGTTAGGAATCAAAACACTGGTTTATTTTGTAGACTATCCACCATTATTAATTTGCCTCGTTGATCTTTCATGATGGTTTCTGTTCATTAGTCCATCTTCTCTAGTTCCTATAAATTGAAAGATATAGAGATGTAGATTGGGCTCAGTCCTTTCCCCTGGATAACTTAGTAAGCTGTGCTGTATATATTCCTATCATATCAGTTCATCAGACACACATGCAGTTTCTCATACACTGAAGTTGTTCAGGAAATTCAGATAGTATTAATATGATATGTGCATAAAGTATCCTAAGTTTTGCCAAGTGCCTTAACATCAATAATTTGTTATTTTTATTGGTAATTGAAATTGATTTTCTAAATTCATTCCTTTTGTATTTATTAACTGCATTTCATAAGAACTTTTTAATGGTTTTGCTTTGTCTGTGTCTGTTCGGCCTCACAGAAGTCAGCAGCTGAGAAGCAGAGCTTCCAGAGATTTACTGAGAAGTAACATGGGTGATACACAGAAAGGGGAGGAGTTTGTACTGAGCAGGGTGAACAGATCCCTTAACCATGAAGTGTACGGGGCCAACCATGCCGAGCTCTCAAAGGAAAGCTGTGGAGCTGACTGCCTTTCAGTGTGTTCCAATCACTGATCATCCTTGCTCAGTCCTAGAGAGGCTTGGTCTTAAAAGTTGTCAAGCTGGGTGTGGTAGTGCATGCCTGTGGTTGTCACTCTCAGGAGGGAGGCAGAGCCGGGAGGATCAGGAGTTTGAGGTCAGTCTGGTTTACATAGCAAGTTCCAGTCCTGCTTGGACTAAGGTGAGACCCTGTCTCAAGAAAAAAAGTCGACATGGATCTCATAGGTGACAGCAGCTGCAGGCTGCTGGCTAAGTCTCTCTCACACTCCCTGAGTATTACTGTTCATTCTTGGCATTTTCATACATCTGGACAGTGTATCGTTGCATCTAACCAAATGCCTTCTCCCTGGTACTGCCTCTCCTCCACCTTATACCTTCCTTTTAAAATAACCCACTGAGTCCAATTAGTGCTGCCTGCAATAGATGAGTGTAGGGCCAGCCAATACATCCCTAAAGAAAAATGAATACTCCCCCAACTGCCAGGAATTGCCAATAACTGCTTAGGGTTTTTGTTTGCTTGAAACCAGTCTTGCTGTACAAACAAGCCAATTTTGAACTTGTCCTCCTGTCTCAGTCTGCAGAGGGCTAGGATTACAGACATGCACCATCACACCTGGCTCAGATGTTCTTGTTATTCTTACTTTACTGCAATTGTTAAGAGATCGCAATATACAGCTGTGTTGCCCATGCAGGCATCAAGGCCAGACTCCACCTTCAGCCTCCTATTGCTAGGATTATATGTGTTCGCCATTATATCTGACATTCAAATGTATTTCTTATAAAATGCCAAGTCCTTTTTTGAAAGGGTATCTGGAAGTTGTATGTACATGATTGCTACAAACTGAGTTAAAATTTATAAATAAGAGACACAAAATAATCTTCATTCTTTTATTTCTTTTGATAATGTTTTAGCTACTTCTAATAGTAATGATTAATTTTAGAATTGTAAGAACTCATGGGTGTGGTTTTTTTTTAAGATAGAGTTTTACTGTATGAACTTTGCTGCTCTATAGCTGGCTATTAGAACACTCAAATTCATAAAGATCTGTGTGCCGCTGCCTCCCAAGTCCTGTGATTAAAAGTGTAACCAATATGCCTGACTGAATTTTGGAAATTTTAATGGACTTCAGTTAATTGTAGTCACTATTCTTTTTAATGTATAAATTGTTTATTCTTGAAGAGCAGCTTTAAGGCTCAGCCCACTTGGATGCTGGGTGTAGGAGGGGAAAGAGTTAAAGACTAGTCTGAGCTCATAGCTAGTTCAGGGCCAGCCCAGAAGACATGAGACCATGTCTTAAAATAATTAAACGAAGGGGGGGGGGGGAGCATCCCATGAAAAATTGCTCCTGTTTTTCTGTTTATTATGGGACATGTCAGACATTAAAAAGTACAGAGCAGCACTTAATGAACCCCACGTGCCATCCGTCTCTGACAGTTATCAGCTGGACCAGTTTCATCTTCCCCACTCTCAGAGATTGTTTAAAAATAGATACCAGATGTCGGGTAATTCTGAGGAATATTGTCCTGGCCTATTATTTACGAAAGTGCCTTCTATCTGGCATGGCAGCCAGCTCTCTACTGTCCCACAGCGCCTGCGCTGGAGTCATGCCTCTTTCCCAGAATCCATCTCATTTATTTAGCACAGGTTCTCCAGCTTCAAGATCCTATTACCAGCGCTTTATTTTTTATTTATTTTTTCCATTGCATGAAATCTCCCTGGAAACTGTCTTATTATCAAAAATTAAAAATTTTCATAAGTATTTTCCTTTAAGCTAAGTTCATTACAAATTTACCTTACCATATTGCAAAGTAAGTGATGTTAGATAGGATATGTAACAAATAAACCCAAATCAAATTTAGCTTAAATACTGAAGGGCTCACAAAACTGAAATGACAGGGCAGACGCAAGACTGAACAGCTTAACTTAGTCATCAAGAACCCACTTTTCAAGTTGGAGACCATTGTCCAACCAACACATATTTTCTTCTTAAAAACAAGGCCTATACACTGGGATTTGTCTCTACTGCATGTACTGGCCTTTTGGGATCCCAGGCTGTTTGGATGCTCACCTTCCTAAGCCTGGATGGAGGAGGGAGGGCCTTGGACTTCACACAGGGTAGGGTTTCCTGCCCTCTCTTAGGACTAAAGGGGGAGGTGGGAGGGTGAGTAGGGGAGCAGGAGGGAAGTGATAGGAGGGGAGGAAGTGGAAATTTTGATTGGTATTATTTATAAAGTAATAAAAAATAAGTTTAAAAAGGCCTATATTGTGGGAGGAGAAAATATATTTGAACTGCTAGACCTGTACCTCCTAGGCTCTGTTACATGACGAATGTGTAGAAGTTTTTCTAGAACTTAAGGAGAGACATGGTGAAGACTGCAACTCCTGTTCTTTCAGGTACCTGGGAAATGAACAGGAATGAAGGGAAAGCCGAGGGCCCCTGGGATGACTTGAGAACGGATAGATAGAAGGGTAGCAGAAGCTGGATTGTTGATGGTCAGTGGTGTTACAAGCTCTGTAGCTCTTGATGCATTTCACTGGCTCTTAACATGGACTATATTTGCTTATGTGTTAAGGAAATAGGCTTAGAGGGGAGGCTGAGGCAGGAGAATGACAAGTTCACTGCCTGGGTGACACAGTGAGTTCTAGGCCATCCTGGGAAACTTAGAACACATCTCAAAGAAAATACACTAAAACAAGAAAATGGAAAGAAAAGAGGCTGTGAAGGAGGTCAAGTATTTACCTGGCATGCTTGCTGTTCTACGTTTAAGCCATAGCACTACTATTCCATATCCCACCCCTCCCAACCCAGGGAAACCATTGCTTTTGATCTAAGGACTTGGTACAGGCTGGCACATGCTAGGCATGCACTCCACCACTTAGCTGGACCAACTATCTTGGGCTTTCTGATCTTCACAACATATTTTGCTAATACGGTGTAGCTTTCAATTATGGACTAGAGATGCCTTGAGATTTGTGTCCACTTTCATCAAGGAGAATTTAGTGAAATATAATCTATGTGTATTGCTATATTTAAATGTTTTGATGAACTTTGCACTCATTCTACCAGGATCAAGACACAGCATGTTTTCCACACCCCTCTTGCCGACCCAGTCAGTTCTGCTCAGCTCGGCAACTGTCCGTCTGCTTTCTGTCATTGCTGTCACTGTCTTCCCAGAGCCTGACATAAGTGGGATTTTGTGCGATGTTTACTCTCTTGTGTCTGGTTTCTTTCATTCAGCATTCTGTTTAGGATGCATCCATGAATGCAAATGTCATAATGGAACCCATTATTTTGTATCCTTACTTAAAAAAAAACAACTCAGGATCTAGGAGTTGAGAGAATATGATAAAATATATTATATGAAAAAACTTTTAAAAACACTTATTTCACAGTGGCATTCTATAATAGAATAGATAGACACCCCACACTTTGCTTATTCTTTTACAGATGGTATATTCTAGGGTTGCTTCCAATTTAGTCTACTGTAGATAAAAGTAATATAGAGATTCACAAGCAAAGGAAATTATTTTTTATTCTCCTACCTCTGTGGCCAGCATTGTATTTTCTTGTACCCAATCCTCGTTCCTATAGTTCTGTTGCATACCTCTTCCTTTTCAGCTCTAAGTACTGGTTACCTCAAATTTAATCTGACCTGAGGAGCACTTGTTGCCTCTACTGCCTCACATCAGATGCCTGAGTTTTATCATAAATACATGGATGTATATACGACAGTGGAAGACAGTTGTTTTTTGGCACAGAAATATAAAGAACAGTAACAAACTCCCATATGCGCCTATGCTATGACAGTTGGGCAGGAGGCTAGCTTTGGACCCACTCAAGACTGCTAAAATCCAAGACTGGCCACTTATTACTGTTAGTATCTTGATACTTGGATGTCACTGAGCTTAATTTTTTTTTTAAACCCAGGAAATTAGTAGAGACCTGCAGAATGTAAGAATTAAATCTTCTCCCATTAGCCATTTGTTGAAAACCATAGCCTAGGCTTTAGGGAGTCAGTGCTGAGTAAAGTGGCCTGAGCTCATGCAGCTTATTACATTCTAGACCAGCGAGAGAAAAATAAAAGTCTGTGTTATGTTGGATGTGAAGTGCTAGAAAGAAACACAGCAGAGAAGGGAGACACAAAAGGCTGTGTTTGTAATCCATTCTTGGCTGAGTTGCTTGAAGCCAGGCGTGGATCTCTATCTCTGGCATTTATCACAGTGTCAGCTGGCCCCTAAGTGCTGCCTGGGGCTTCCTGAATGGAAGGAGTGCTGGAGCAAGTGCCGGCGTTGGAGTCGGTCTCCGGAAATCGCGGGCAATATCGCTTACCTGAGTGTTTTTACAGATTCCAGTCAGGTTGTAATTATGTCAGCAAGAACTGTGCCCTTCTCCTTGCTCTTGCTGGGTCTTTAGCTTTACCTCTCTCTCATAATATAGTTTTCTTGATGTATCTTTAAAATAATAGATCCTTGATTTTTAAGAGTACATGAATTCTTTCAGGATTTTGTTAAATAAGTAAAATAGAAAACCATTTTACAAATGACTTAGCATATCAAGTTACAAAATAAGCTACAGAAATTATTGTTTTCTTCCCTGTGTTTTTTTTTAAAGTATATTTCAAACCCGTGCCATTAAACAGCCTCTGATTCTTACTACTCTTGGGAGTCCCATAAACTTGAATATAAGGGGAGGAAGAACATGTTACTGTAGTGTGATGTTTTGCTCTTTTGGCTTTTTGAGGGACCCACCACCCAGCTCTCAAATAAATCACATATAAAGGTTTATTAGTTATGAATGCTCACCTTAGCTTGGCTTTTCTTCCCAGCTTTTCTTAACCTAAATTAACCTGACTACCTTTTGCCTCTGGGCTTTTCTCTCTTTCTGTTACTTTTTTTCTTCTTTCTCAGTGACCTGCTGGGTGGCTGCCCTGATTTCCTCCACTCCCTGTTCTCTTGCTCCCCTCTCCTCCTAGTTTTCTTCTTCTCTTTATAATCTTGCCTACTAGCCCCGCCTATTCTTGCTCCTGCCCTGCTACTGGCCGTTCATCTCTTTATTAGGACTTTCAGGTGTTTTAGACAGGCACAGTGACACAGCTTCACAGAGTTAAACAAAAGTCACACACCTGAAAATAATATTCTTCAATGTTACATACATGATGGTTTCATAAACTGGAATATTTATGTAAGGTCTACAAAAATCTGGCAGACTGAGGCTGGCTTAAAAAAAAAAACCAAGTATTAGAAACCAACCTACTTCTTACCATGTTTGATGACTGAATTAGGAAATATATTTAAAGCCTTGTTATGGTTTTATCTGTATTTTGCAAAGCTAACTACTGCTGTATCTCCTTTATAATCACCACAAAATATGTTTTCAACACACATTTCATTAACTTACAGGTATTTTGCTTTGGTAATAAGCGATTGCCCCACAGGGGATAGCTGGGCCTCAAGTCATTTTACAGCTCTACAATTATCCATTTTAAATTTGTTCCTTGTCATTCATTAGGATGTTAGAAGCTGAACCCAGGGCCCCTCACCAATGCTGGGCAAGTGTTCTCTTGCCCTGGTACATCCACAGACCTTGTCACTTATGATTTAACAGTGTCCTTAGCAATGTTGTTTTCTATTCTAATGGTATGATACAAATTACTGCCCCTTTAAGGATATTATTCCCTGAGTTATTATGGATGCCTCCCTCTTTTATTTATGAAGCCTCTAAAATGAATTTTGAGTTTTGAATCCAAAATCTTAGAACTGTTCTAACATCTTTGACTTTTCAAATTGCTACTACCTCCAACATGCAGCTTTGTTTTTAAGACAGGGTCTTGGTAAAAAGCTCTGGCTGTCCTGGAACTCACCATGTAGACCAGGCTGGCCCACCTCTGGCATATATATGCACCAATCCAGGCCCCACCACATGTTTTATTTAAACGCTTTACTTATTTTCTGTTTCCATACTTAGAGACTATGACAGCCCTTTAAATGTGACAAATAGCCAGTAGGTGTTTAATTTTTTACTCCAACACACCATTAGATCATGACTTTTAATCCATTTTACTATTTCCTGAAATATCTCCCTTGACCCATGTTGAGCAATTATTGTTTTGAGTAATTTTTATAACTATTCCCCACTGAAGACAGTTTATCCTAAACATTATTTCAGCTATGTGTCTTGATGTACTAGAAAGAGAAGTAGTGGCAAATTTTCCAATTCTGGTAATGTCTAAGTATTACTTCCTGATGACTTCAATTCTTCACGCTTCCTCCACGGCCCTGCCCTGTGATCCCTTCCAAATAAAAAGGTAGAAATAATGATAAATCTGGATCTAAAATCCTAGTGTCTTCCACTCCCTAAAGCATTCCAGTGAAAATCTGCTTAGTAAAGCTTCTATTATCTAAGTAGCTATATTTAGGTTATCATTTTTTTCTTAAGCATCAAGTTCAAGCCTGGGGAAATGCCTGGGAGTGATCAACGGTGAAGCTGCAGGCTGGACCAGGTGCAAGACTCAAGAGATGTGTTTGTATGTCTCTAGTCAACAGTTTCCATCTAAAATCCCGATTTTCTGCGCTAACGCTGTTAACTGCAGCGCTTCTCAGTCATAAACTATCTCAAATGTATCCACGGCAGATTTGTCACCTAGCTGACGCTTGGAGGTCCGACAGAGGATGACTTGGGATCTGAGTCTCTGAGCCCCAAAGACAAGCGAAGGCACGGAGGCAGCGGGCCTCGGCAGCGGAGGAAGGTTCTAAACCCTCGGCCAGGTCCAGCCCCGCGGCCGGGACGCCCAGGCTCGCAGAGGAGCGGAGAGGGACGCGCAGACCCGCGTTCTCCCCCCGCCTCTTATTTTCGTGTCACAGACCTAGAGAAACCGCAGCGGGAAGTGGCTCGGCAGTCCGACTGGCGGGGTTAGCTCTCCCGAGGGCGGACAGCAGCAGCCGAGCGGAACGCACGGGCAGAGTTCGGCAGCCGCGCTCAGGCCGCTTTCAGAACGCTCCCAGCCGCTCCCGCAGGCCCCGCCCCCGCCGGGGTTTCCCCGCCGCCCGTCTCATTTGCATGGCGCGCCCCTCCCCCGCTGCCATTGGCCGGAGCCGGGCCCCGCCCTCCCCCGCCGCCCCCCTC
>NC_022030.1:41662386-41671836 GCF_000317375.1 Microtus ochrogaster
GGCGGCGGCGCGGGGCGGGAAGAGCGGAGAGACCGCCGGGCGGACTCGCGGGCTCGGCGTCCGCCGGGCAGCCCCCTTGCACCCCGAATCCTCCTGGCCGTTGGACTCTGGGCCCCGACTCGGGGCCGTGCTTTGGGGCAGGGGTCGGATCGCAGCCAAATTTAAACGGCTAAACCTAACAGCCTTGGCAGACGCGGCAGGGAGGGGAGGGCGGGGCAGGGGGCGGGCCTGGACGCGAGTCACGTGGGAGGGGCGGGCCCTAGCAAGCCTCCCTTTTGTTTTGCCTGGCGCGTGCGCAGAGGGCGGAACACGTGGTCCCTCCCCTGGGCCCGCCCCCGTCCGGACCAGCGGAGCCTCCGCGGCGGGCGTGGGGAACGCGGTGTGGAAGTTTAGCGCTGAGCCGGGCTGTCCGCCTCAGCAGCAGCGACTTTTCTTTTTCCTTGTTCTGGGCCGTTATGGGTCTGGCCTTAGAATTGTTGGGGATGGAAGGGGTTGTAGTGGTTTGTTGAAGGGTAACACGACCGAGTTCGTGTCGCTCCTGGTGCCTAAGGGAGGGTTCGGTTCGGGAAAGAGCAGTAGCGTTTGTGAGGGGAAATAAAGGCTGGCCGGCGTCGTGTGGTCTCGAACCCCCGGGAAGAAGCTGCGGGGCTCTGCCTTGCGGGGAGCGGGCGCCGCGGCGGCGTCCCCGGTGCTCCCGGAGAAGGCGCGGGGAGATTGGACTTGGGGCAGCCACCGTCTGGTTGATTTCCCCAAACCGGAGAGCAGTTCTGCGCTGGAGAGACGGAAAAGACCGGCCGCAGCCGCCTTTAACTTGTTTAACTTGGTGTCTGTCGAAGGCTTTTAGATCCTGATTGGATGGGACAAGTTTGTTAGCAACAGAACTTACCCGAAACTCTGACTGAGCACCCAGCTGGCAAACTAGGCAGGATTTGGGGGTAGGAAAAGTAGCTCTAAAAATAATTCGACAGTGGAGGGGGGGAAAGGGGTGCAGGTGTGGAGTACAGATTGCTTAAGAGGCTTAACACCGGTGCCTGATTTCTGCGGTTTGCAGAGAACTCACTCGCTGTTTTCTCGGGCAAGTCACAACCTTGCCAATACATCTGTTTCCTCTAGTAAACCGTTTCGTAATATGGTCCCTGCTTTAAGAGTGTAATAAGGATTCCGTGCTTTTTAGTGACTGTAAATCTTCACATAATGTGGTGTAACAAAACGTCAGTTTTAACAAAGCTAGCATATATTCGGGATTTTCACAGTAAGCAGAGATGTAAGATATATTCGATTTAGTACAGATCTGTTGCACTTTTGTTTCAGGTCGGGCATTTCACACAGGCTGGCTTTGGAACTTGCTGTGTGTAGTCCAGGTCCTTTTAGAGCTGACTTTTGGAAGCGTGTGCCACCAGTCCTAACCATGCTGTAACTTCGTTTATCTTTCCGGTTTTAAAGATTACTGGCAAGGTCTGCTATTATTTTCGTAGTTTAGATTTACAGTGTTACTCCTCTTCCTCAACCTTTCTAGAATAATTTCTTAAATGTGAAACTCGTAATCTTAGCCTGTAAATATCAAATATTTACAGGTTCTTGGTAATAGATGTCTTTTCAAATAATTACTGCTTATTTTCTTAGATATTATAAAATTGCCTGGAAAACTTTATTTCTCAATATTTTCTATCATATGGGTGTAATTTTTCCTAAGACTAAATCTTACATTTTCAGTTAGTTTTAATTCAGAAACATTGTGTTCCTAAGTAACATTAATATTCTTTGAAAAATAATTTTAATAGCTATACAACATTTCATCATATGAGTATATTTTAAGTTTTTTCTATTGGCAGATGTTTGCGATTTTTCTATTGTTTTGTAAGATCTTTGAAATAATACATTTCCTGCCCCACAAGGTAAGATTTGTAAGAGAGGAGTTTCTGGGTCAGAGTCGTGTGTTTATTTTTATGCTCTTATGACATCCCCAGCTTTGCGAATGTGGTATTAATTTACTCACATAGAGGCATCAATGTGCCTCCTGTCACACCTTTGTTCATCACCAGCACTGTTTTATTTATTTAACTAGGGACATAAATGTGGTAACTGTTGCATTTCCCAACTTACTGTTGTGTACTTGAGAGAAAACTTTTATATTTACATGCGGTGTATCAAATAGTGGGTGCACAATGAAGACTTGCCAATTGACTGCTAGTGTTTTAACTTTTTTTTTTTTTAAGCCTGTGAGAAGTCAGGAAATTGTCTCTTTTTCAGAGTACATGGTTGATTGATTATGTCGTAGTTTATTGAACCATTGGAGTACTTGTTCCTTAAGGCTGGGCCTCACTGATCTTAGTAGTTTCCTATTATAAGTTCCAGAAACTTCCACTATTTTAAGCATAGCATAGCCAAACTCTTCTACAGAAAGATTCTGCTGTGTCACTACTTACTGGGCTTCACCTCCTTTACTCATTTATCGCTCTTCCCATAGATTGATTCTGTTAGACAAATAAGATGGTAGTGTCTAAAATTCTTTATTTCCAATTGTTCTTGACAGCCTACCTATAGCAATCAATCTTTGCTGCCCTTTAATGTATCACATAAACCTAATATGTAGTAAGCCATTCTTGTTTTCATATGTCTTTCGTGGCTTTGTATATTTCTTGTTCATTTCCCTTAACCCTGTCTTTAGTACATTAGGTGACAGTTGAAGGAGTAGAAAGCTGCTTTTTTTCGGTTTAGGATTACATTTAAGATTGGTGTTGATGTGGTTTACAAATTGTTACAGAAAAAAAAATTTGGCAGCGGGAGATGAGTGCAAGCAGTCTGATGCACGTTCTTGTCTTCCATCTGCACTGAAAGTCTTCACTGTTACAGTACTGTAATAGAATAGCATACAAAAGATAATTCATAATCCGTCATATTCAGTATGTTGGATTTAGAAATAGAAAAAAAATATATAATTTTTAAGATTTTTTTTCTCCATGTTCGTTTAAATGTTGTGCTAAATGAACATTTCACCCAATTTGGTTCCTTTAAAAAATGTGATAGTAAAAATGATATCATCATACTTGCTAATTTATAGTGTTTTGTGAAAACTGAAGACAATTCACAGTAGAATTTTTCTTTGTGTGTGTGTGTGTTTAAAGACAGGATGTTACCATGAGACCTGAGTCAGCCTCGAAGTCACACTGTAGTCCAAGCTACCCTGTAGCTTACCTTTTTGTTTCTCTTTTGTGTTGGAATTTTGTTTGGCCACAATGGAAAATTTTAATACCAGATGTTATTTTTATATTTTCAAAAACACTTATTTTTATATTGATGTGAAAATTCAGCTATTTATACCAGTGAGAATTTGTTACTATTTTATATTGTTTATGAACTTAACAATGTTTCAGGTTCTTTTCTAGCTCTACAAGACCCAGAATTCTTAGCATGTTTTTAGTAGTTCAAAACAAACAAACCCCTAGAAGTGTATGTGGTAGTAGGTCATTAGTCAGTGTTGAACTGTGTGAGGTAAAATTGAATAGACTGGGCCCATGTGTGATAATGCACTTTTAAACGTAAATTTCTGCATCCAAATTTATGTGCAGAGGAATAAACCTCATTTATATTATGAGTCATGTACATACAGCTGAATAGTAATAGTTCTGCTTCAAGCATGAGCTGTTTGATCTGTTATGTGGCCACCCAAGTGGCTTTATCTTTAATTAAATTCTTCAGTCTTCAATGATAATTCCTTTTTAGGCATAGTTTTCAAAGTAGAAGAAGCTCTTGCTTATAAACATCATAGACTACAAAGTGCTGAGCCAACTTTATTCAACTTATGTCAATTTCGGCAGAGTTTTCTGTACAGAACCGAATTCTCCTGAAAGAACATTTAATGAAATCTGGAAATACATTGTGTTTTTTATTTATGGCTTTCATTAATTTTTTGATACTTTAAAACATTAAAATTTAATCATATCTATAGCTAGCTGAGTGCCATGTGGGTGTATGTGAGTGCAGTGCCTATGGAAGCCGGAAGAGGGCGCCTGTCGGATCTCTTGGAGTCAGAATTACAGGTGCTTGTGAGCCAGCCTCCCTTGGTGTTGGAGGTCGAACTCAGGCTCTCTGCATGAGCAACATGTGTGCTCTTCACTCCTAAGCCATCTCTCCAGCTCCTAGTTTCTAGTTTTACGAGATAAAAATTCAGCCAGTGTGAACTCATTCTCCTTAGTGGTTTTGTATTTTGCCTTTATAAGAAGAAGATAGAAAATTTGAATTCTGTTAAATTTTTCGTAATGTTTGAAAGCCCAGCTTGGGTCACTGAGATGGCTCATTTGGTGTTTGCCACTAAGTCCAAAGACTTGAGCTGTACCCTGGAACCCGTAGGAAGAGAGAACCTTTGTCTTCTACTAGTTGCCCTCTGACCTCTATTGCCATGGCAACACTTCCCTACACTAAATAAATGGAAAGACAAAAAGAGAACAAATAATATTTTGTTACTTTTCCTTATTATCATGGGTTAAATAATATATGTGGAAAAAAGATTTGGCCCTGCCTCTGAGTTCTCCCCTTTCAAATACTGTTGGTAGTGTATTTTTAAAATTTTTTTAGGGGGTGGCTTTGAAACAAGCTTTCTCAGTAATAGCTCTGGCTGTCCTTGTGAACTTTCCTTGTGAACCAGACTGGCCTCAAACTCACAGAGATTCTCCTGCCTCTGTTTCCCAGGTGTTGGGTTTATAGGCATGCACCATCATTGTTCATCGTATTTTTATAGGTGGATTTGTGTCTTCCACTATGCTTTTAAAGGAATAGGGTTTATCAAAATTATAATTAAAAGTAAGTTGAATGTTTAGGGGTAAAACTAGAGAGAATATTTTTCAAAGACAATATGCAATGCTTGTTTAAATTTTAGAATATAAAACATAACAAATCTGAAGCAATACGAGGGATAGGAAATCAGATTTAATTTTAATATTCATTTTTCAGGAGGAATAATGGTTTTTATCTAGATTTTTAAGTGTGAGGTATTTAAACATTTTTCAGGAAATGTCAAAATCAATTGAAATATGTAAGTTATTTATTAATTTCTAAAGATTTGATTACTAAGTGTCTGAACCAACTCAATAGTAATTACCTTGGCAGTTATCTCACTATATAGATGCTGGTTTTAAAAGATAACTGCTTTTCCTATATTTAATAATCTCCAGAGGATTAGATTACTTTTGGTTAATGCTAGATTCAAATATGAATATGCTATGATTCTTAAAAGTACAGCTTAAGCTACTAATGAAAACATCCTGGGGATAAGGCACAACCTATTTGTAACAGCACAATTTCGGAATAACTAACTTTTAATTCTCAGTGAATGTCCTTTGGATCAAATTGTAGCCTTTTAGAATTTATGGTGTAGATTTAACAGTATAATCTCGTTTTTGATGGATTAATTTGGTTTTATAATAATACAATATGTACAAAAATAAAAACTGTAAAGTCTTTATTATTTGAGTTATACATGTTTGTTTGTCCTATAAAATATCTCTTATTGGTATTTTTCAGAGTCTTGTAAAAATAGTATATGTTTGGATCTGGTTGTTTGTTGTTTACCTGACAGATTATCTATTACGGTTTTGTGATAAAGTTCTTTTATGCTACTCGTAAAATCATCGAATTTCTGTTTGAAGATATGAATGAATTTTTTTAAAAATTTAAACTGGCTGGGTAGTGGTGGCACACCCTTTAATCCCAGCACTTGGTGTGCAGAGACAGGCGGATCAAGTGAGTTCAAGGCCAGCCTGGTCTAGAGAGCGAGTTCCAAGACAGCTAGGACTCTTACACAGAGAAACTGTATGGAAAAATAAAAAAAATAATAATAATTAAGCTGAAATATAAGCTGAAAAATCAGTTGGTTGTGAAAATGAAATATTACTGGTTTTTAGATACTAGGAGCTCTTGCCTTAGCAGAGCTGTCTTCTTTTAAAGTTTTAAACTTGTAGTATGCACTTAAAAGATCCTATTAGCTTGCTAGTTTAGTGTGTCTTTGGCAGGGAAAAAAGTCTTATTTTGTTTCTCTTTGAGGTTGTTAGACTAAACTACTTAGGGAGAGTGCTGCATTGTACTTGAGTATCTAGGGTGCACACAAAGTAAATAATTCTCACCAAGAGTAATAGTGTCTGGAATCTCATAACACAATAGTTTTGTAGTTAGAAAACCATTTTTAGATTTAGCTAGGATTAAATCTCCCTGTCCTGTGTGTAGCTAAAAGCTGATCAAGATGCTTTTTAGGGAATTATTGGAGTTTCCTCTTTTCCGTATTGGCTAGACTACTATAGGTGCATAAAATATACATATATTTGGTTAAGATAAATTTGTGGATTGAAATTTTGTACTTAATGATTGGTTCCTGTTTATTTAAGGAACAATCCACCTTACATGTACTAGTACAGTGGTCTCTTGCCACAAAGACTTGAACATTTGAAATGAGGCTCTTGCTACATTAAGATTGTTCTCAGGAAAATCTGGATTTTGAAGATTTATTATACATAAAGGATATATATATATATATAAAATCATTAAGAAATTCTTATGTTGGTTACATAATTTCATTTGATAAATAAAATAATTATTTTTAAAATGTCTGGTAGGAAGTTTAAAATAGCATATGTAGCTCATACCATATTTCTTCTGGGCAGTTCCAATCTGTGTTGATGTTTTCTAACCTCTTTACCTGATGACCTAGCAATAAAATGCCTCATAAATCTCCTTTGTTAAAATTTGAGAGCAGTTTTATCATTTAGGATTGGTGTTTGTTGAAGCTGTTTTGTTAAGAGCCTGTTGTGTGAGTCATTGGTGTTGGCTCACTCCTGTAGAGGCAAGAATATGGTGAACTAAGAGTCCACATCACTAGCAAGACTGCCTGGAGAGAAAAAAAAAGAAAAAGAAAAAAGCTCCCCATGGGCTAAACAATATCCTTGGACACAACTGTTGGAAACACTGAAGCCCCAGCGCAGCGTTCATTCTGTCACAGGAAGTACCTGACCCGAGGCTGGAAGTGGTGCCCAGTGTTAGAGCTCTTACTTTTCGTGCATGAGCCGTGGCTTAGGTCTCTAGCTTCATCTAAATAAGTAAATAAAATCTGTTCTTTTATCAACTAGGTACAGTCCCAACACTTGGGAGGCAGAGGCAGGTGGATCTCCAACTTGGCAGCCAGCCTGGTGGTCTACATAGTGAGTTCCAGGACAGTCAGGGCTACACAGAGAAAACATGTTTGGGAAAAACAAACTACAAAAACCAAAAAACTAGGCACACTATGCAGGTTGTTGTAGAAGGACTATGAATTGAGGCTATCTAGTACTACTATCCAGCGTAAGAACTGTTCTCAAACCAAGGGCTGATGTTTAAGCTGAGCCCTAGAGAACTGTCCTAATACAGGGCAAGACTGTGTTAACTTACACCATAAACAGACATATAACAAATAGATAAGAAATTTTAGTACATAATTTTAAATATATTATTTGCTGTGAACATACTATTATGTAGTACGTAATTTCATATAATACTTGAACACAATTCAATTTATTAAGTGACAAATCATATAAAGTTATCTGAATTGATTTGACATTTGTTCTGCTGGTTTTCTCTGAGCTTCATTAATCTGGTTTGGTGTCTCTTTAGTGTTAACTGTGTTCTTATTTCATTGTATGAGTCTGGGGGATTGAACTCTGGCCTTCAGTCTTGGTGACAAGCACCTTCTCCTTCTGAGCTTGTCTTATGCTCAGGGCTGTGCTTTTGATCTGTAGAATTTGTTTTTGACTCTTTGTTAGGACTTTCATTAATTTACTTGCATTACTTATCTGTTATGTGTCATCTCTTCCTCCTCCTTGATTTAAAGCCTACTGGTTATTAATTTAAATTCTTTATCTGGTGATCCCATCTTTTAAAACCATATTTTTCCTCTTAGAGTGCCTTGTAAGCTTTTTAATTGAAAGCTGGATATGATGTGCTGTGTAAAATGAACTCTAATAAAATGTTTAATAAGATATCAGACATTTAATAAAATGACACCGCACGTTCTGGTGGTTAGGTCTGCCTTGTAGTGTTCTGTGAATAGGGGATTCAGAGGGACAGGGAGAGGGTTAGGTCTTCCCTTTCTCCAAGCCGGAAAGGGGGAGTAGACTGGAGCTTAGTTATCTTTAGTTTACAGTTAACTTCACTGGACCAAAAATGAAAGCTAGGCGACTTCTCAGCAGTGTTCTTAGAAAGTAATATTCCTGTATTCCTGCTAACCCTTGTCTGTTCTTATTTGACCTATTATGCACTTTTAAATACTTGGTTGTCTTGATTGTACTCACCCTCCATTTATTGTTTCATTCTCCTTTGCGAGCTAATCCTCTCCTGGAGTCCTTCCACATAACATCACTAAGCCCCATTGGTGACAAGCGTCATTGCCTGCTGAGCTATCTCTTATGCCCTGACACTGTATTTTTGATCTGTAGAATTTGTTTTTGAGTCTTTGTTAGGACTTTTATTAATCTGTTTTTACCCTATCGGTAAGTAAACTCCTGTTTCTTGGCTTTAAATGCTTTGGTATTTTTTTTTGTTTTGTTTTGTTTTGTTTTTGAGACAGTTTCTCTGTAGCTTTAGAATAAATGCTGTTTCTATGCCATGATTCTCCAAGTACTGTCTAATTTGACCTCTCATTTGAACTCTAACCGTGTTTGGCTGATTCCACATGGGTGGCTGATACATACTTTAAATATAATAAGACTCTGACAAAACTTTGAAAAAGAACAACAACAACAAAAAGGTTCCCACGTATGTCTTGTTTCCAGAATGTCACCATTGCCCACGCATTTGCTAAAGGTAGGAAACCAACGGTTGCTTTTGGTTCCTCCCTTCTTCCCCTCTTAAACCCTGTAAAATGTTGGTCATCAAAGTTTTATTGACTCTACCTGAAACATTTAAATTGAATTTTCATAATTCTTATTAATACCTCACTAATCCAAGGAACAAATTAGGCTTGCATTGATTCAGAAACTGCCTCTTTGGTTCTCCTGCATTCCAGGGACAGCCAGAGTGAGCTAACTTGCTCGTGCACACTCTGCCTCTCTCTCTCTCTTAGAATCAATCAAACCAAGTTACTTCCTTACCTAAATTTCTTTTTTTTTTAAATCAAAATTATATTTAGTTCACATCACCTATCAAACCTCATAGCTTAGCAACTCAGTACACTGCAGAGTATCAGTGGTGTCCTTGTGATTGCATGGCTTACAGGCAGGTGTGCCCAACATTAAGGATATCCTGATACATATTGAGTCCAGGAAAAATCAAAATTTCAAACTAAAACTATGATTTCTACTGAACGAGTATGACCTTTACACCATCTCACATCAAAATATAAGTCAAAGCACTGTAGCTTGGGTCCTGTCAGTATATGCCAGCTTCCTCATGGGTCCTGTCAGTGTATACCAGCTTCCTCATGGGTCCTGT